>NC_057800.1:429836612-430064698 GCF_018294505.1 Triticum aestivum
GGGGGGGCCCCGCATGGGCCTGCGGGCCGGCGGGAGCGGCGAAGTGGTCCGGTCCACGTGGCAAGCGGCGAGTGGGCGAGGGGCACGGCGGACGTTGTCCGGTCCGCTCCGGACACATCCATCAGCGGCGGATCTGGAGTTTTTTTAGGGTAGGACGGGGAGAGATCCGAGATCGGAAAATGGGGGGGGGGCTATTTATAGGCATAAGTGGAGCTAGGAGAGTCCAAATGAGGTGTGGTTTTCGGCCACGCGATCGTGATCGAACGCTCTAGGACATGGAGCAGAGTTTGGTGGGTTTTGGGCCAAATTGAAGGGGTGTGGGGCTCCAACACACACGAGGCCTTTTCGGTCCCTCGGTTAACCCTTGGAGTACCAAACGAAGTCCAAATGGCACGAAACTTGACAGGCGGTCTACCGGTAGTAAAACAAGGCTTCTTGGCAAGTCTCGGTCCAATCCGGAAATGTTTAATCCCCACACACGAAAGAAAGCTAGAAATGGCCACCAGAGGAGAACGAAGCGCCGGAATGCAAAACAGACAACGGGGAAAATGCTCGAATGCATGAGATGAACACGTATGCAAATGCAATGCACATGATGGCATGATATGAGATGCATGACAAAGAAAACAACACATGGAGACAAAGACCCGAACCCGAGAAATAAATATAACTTAACGTCGGAAACGGCAAGAGTTGGAGTACAAATAAGGAATGTTACACCTGGGGTGTTACACCCTTGGCCTAACCATATCATCCAATATATGAATCTTTACCTCCGGACCATTCCGGAGCTCCTCGTCATGTCCATGATCTCATCCGGGACTCCGAACAACATTCGGTTACCAACATACATAACTCATAAATATGATATCGTCAACGAACATTAAGTGTGCAGACCCTACGGGTTCGAGAACTATGTAGACATGACCGAGACACCCCTCTGGTCAATAACCAATAGCGGGACCTGGATGCCCATATTGGCTCCTACATATTCTACGAATATCTTTATCGATCAGACCGCATAACAACATACGTTGTTCCCTTTGTCATCGTTATGTTACTTGCCCGAGATTCGATCGTCGGTATCTCAACACCTAGTTCAATCTCGTTATCGGCAAGTCCCTTTACTCGTTCTGTAATACATCATCCTGCAACTAACTCATTAGTTGCAATGCTTGCAAGGATTATAGTGATGTGCATTACCGAGTGGGCCCAGAGATACCTCTCCGACAATCGGAGTGACAAATTCTAATCTTAAAATACGCCAACCCAACAAGTACCTTCGGAGACACCTATAGAGCACCTTTATAATCACCCAGTTACGTTGTGACTTTTGGTGGCACACAAAGTGTTCCTCTGGTAAACGGGAGTTGCATAATCTCATAGTCATAGGAACATGTATAAGTCATGAAGAAAGAAATAGCAACAAACTAAACAATCAAGTGCTAAGCTAACGGAATGGGTCAATTCAATCACATCATTCTCCTAATGATGTGATCCCGTTAATCAAATGACAACTCGTGTCTATGGTTAGGAAACTTAACCATCTTTGATCAACGAGCTAGTCAAGTAGAGGCATACTAGTGACACTCTGTTTGTCTATGTATTGACACATGTATTATGTTTCCGATTAATACAATTCTAGCATGAATAATAAATATTTATCATGATATAAGGAAATAAATAATAACTTTATTATTGCCTCTAGGGCATATTTCCTTCAGATTCCACTCAATGTAATCATCAAGGTGAACATGGGAGGAACCACCCTCAAGGTCCACACTTGAGAGGTTGCACGACAGAGTCATATCGGGAGTGGTCAAGGAGGAATCACCCTCGATGACCACGACCGAATAGCTACTCTACAGAATTATCATCAAGAGTGTGTTGCGAGGTATCACCCTCGTCACTCGATAGTAACTCTGTAGAGTCGAGCAACAAAAGGGGCGTGATGTGATGAAGTACTTTACAAGAATGAAACTATGAGTAAATTGCAAGGTAATAAAAGTGGATAGCTTATGTCAATAAGAAAGTCATTTGTCCCAAGGTAATTGATAATTAGACCAGTAATCATTGTTGCAATTTTATATGAGGGAGAGGTATGAGCTAACATACTTTCTCTACTTGGATCGTATGCACTTATGATTGGAACTCTAGCAAGCATCCGCAACTACAAAAGATCATTAAGGTCGTAAAACCCAACCATAGCATTAAGTATCAAGTCCTCTTTACTCCCATACGCAACAACCCACTTATCCGTGTTCAGGCTTCTGTCACTCCGGAAACCGACAATAAGCAAATTATGAACGTATTGCAACACCCTACAACGGGGACCCCTCAAGTTTGCGCGAGATGGAGGACACCATAGGATAGCACCATAATAAAATATACACTCAAACCAACCACGACCATCAATTTTCCCATAGGAAAAAACAGATCTACTCAAACATCATAGGATAACCACATATCATGGGGAAATAATATATAGTGTTGAACACCATGTTTAAGTAGAGATTACAGTGGGGAGAAGAGGTGTTACACCACTACATAGAGGGGGAGAAAGTTGGTGTTGACGATAGCAAAACTGTTGATGTAGATAGTCATCATGATCCTTGCCCCGGTGGCACACCGGCGCCACCGGGAGAGAGGGGGGAGAGCCCCCTTCTTCTTCTTCTTCTTCTTCTACTTCTTCTTCTTCTTCCTTGGACTCCCCCCTAGATGGGAGGAGAGTTCCCCCACTGGTCCATGCCTCCATGGAGGCAGAGGGGCAGTGTTCTAGCGCAGGGCTACTCGATACACGTGAAGGGGGAAAACATCCGGGAATGTTTTCCCGAAGTTTGGCATTTTCGGACAGGTGAAACGGAGGGGACGGTTGCATGTACGCGATGCTAGGGGCATGCGACAGATGAACGTACTATGTATTCGGGTTCTTCATATTTTTCTGAGCAACTTTCATGTATAAAACTTTTTCATCCGAGTTACGGATTAATTTCTATGAATTTCTAAAGTTTTAGCAATATTCTGAAATTATTTTAATTCGAAATTAAACAACATATTGCTACGTGTACCCAACTTTGTGTACATAGAAGTGTACACAGAGAATTACATGTGGGCCAGGGGGGCCCAGTTGACCGGTCAACGTTTGACTGGTCAATAGGAGGTGGGGCCCCCTGTCATACACACATTTAGCTAATTACGGATTAGTTAGACTAACTAAGTAATTAGTTTAATTAAACCATTGTAATTAAGTTAATTAATTAATAATATTTTTATATATTATATATTTTTTTCATACATTTTTTTAAGAAAAGGGGCCGGTGGGGCCCCTTTGGCAATGGGCCAGCCATGCCTTAGCAGGCGCTGGGCGAAGCGGGGCGGAGCCGGGTGCATGGGTGCGGGAAAACCCGCCTCAGCGATGGGGAGCCCGCCCAGAAGGGCGCGACGGTGCCGGTGGGCGCCGGCCACGGCGGCAGCGGTGGAGGGCTGTGCGGCAGCCGGCGGCAGGAGGCGAGGACAGTGGCGGCGCCGGCGCGGGAGGCAGCAGCTGTAGAGGGCATCGGCAGGCAGCGGAGGCCAGTGGAGCCCGACGGAGCTACGCGACGGTTGCGGAGGGCCGGTGCGGGGAGAGGTGACCGGAGGCGGCGTAGGGGCGGAGAAGGCGCGCCCGACACGGGGCTACACAGGCGGGGTGGCTGCGACAGCGAGCGGGGCAGAGAGAGGGGCGGCTAGGAGCAGCAAGTGCGGGGCGACGACGCGTGTAGCAGCGGCGCATCGCGACCATGCGCACGAGGGAAGGAAGCAGTAGGAGCAGCCTATAGTGGCAGCGGCAGCCGCGCGGGCTCCTGATGGGGCTCGGGCTCAGACGGCCAGGCGAGGCCTCCGGCGAGGCCAGGAGGTGCGTGGATGCGTGGTTGCGCAAGCCAACACGTGGACCAGCGGGCACTGGCGCGCCAGGATGGGATCAAGGTGTGGCAGAGGCACGTGTAGTAGTAGCAATTATGCGTACGCAGACGCTGTGCTTTGGGGTATCCATGGTGAATCGACCTTGCGGAGCGGACGCGACGGGCATAGATCAAGCCGGAGAAAAGAGGCAACCAGAGGAGCGGCTCACCTCGATCCTCCAGAGGTGCTCAATGGGCTCGGGGAGGCTCGAAGGTGCAGGAGTCGATGACGAACGACGACGGACACCGACGATGTACATGAGGAAGAAGACGACGATGGCGAGCGTACGGGCCGCCCCAGCTTGAGCAGATGCCCGGAACGAACGAAACTGGCCACCGCGGACCTCCTGGACGTCCTCCCGCTAGAAGGAGATGACGGTGGATGTGATGGTGATGAGGCAGTGGATAAGGGGATCTGAGGAGGGGAATGAGCGTGTGGGCAAGAGGGAGAGAGCGAGGGGAGTGGAGTGGATGAGCGGGGATGAGGGAATCGAGGGGGCGAGGGGGGTCCTAATCCCCTCCCAACATCAGCACCGATGAGGTGGTTTGGGCGGGACGAGCCCCTGTAGCGACCGAGGCAGCGGAACATGATGGGAGGGGGAGCGTCCAGGAGGTTAACGTGGGCCGACTCGGGTGGGTGGTCGACTGGGCCGGCCAGTTGGCTGATACGTCTCAAACGTATCTATAATTTTTGATTGCTCCATGCTATTATATTATCTATTTTGGATGTCAATGGGCTTTATTTTACAATTTAATATCATTTTTGGGACTAACCTACTAACCAGAGGCCCAACCCAAATTGTTGTTTGTTTTTTCCTATTTCAGTGTTCCGCAGAAAAGGAATATCAAACGGAGTCCAAATGGAATGAAACCTTCGGGAACGTGATTTTCTCAACAAACGTGATCTAGGAGACTTGGAGTGGGAGTCAAGAAACAATCAAGGAAGCCACGAGGCAGGGGGCACGTCTACCCCCCTAGGCGCGCCCTCCACCCTCGTGGGCCCCTCGTTGCTCCACCGACCTACTTCTTCCTCCTATATATATCCAGGTACCCCCCAAACATCTAGGAGTACCGCGAAAACCTAATTCCATCGCCGCATCCTTCTGTAACCAAGAGATCCCATCTTGGGGCCTTTTCCGGAGCTCCGCCGGAGGGGGCATCGATCACGGAGGGCCTCTACATCAACTCCATGGCCTCTCTAGTGATGTGTGAGTAGTTTACTTCAGACCTACGGGTCCATAGTTATTAGCTAGATGGCTTCTTCTCTCTCTTTGGATCTCAATACGAAGGTCTCCTCGATCTTCTTGGAGATCTATTCGATGTAATCTTCTTTTGCGGTGTGTTTGTCGAGATCCGATGAATTGTGGATTTATGGTAAAGTTTATCTATGAACAATATTTGAATCTCCTCTGAATTCTTTTATCTATGATTGGTTTATCTTTGCAAGTCTCTTCGAATTACCAGTTTGGTTTGGCCTACTAGATTGATCTTTCTTGCAATGAGAGAAGTGCTTAGCTTTGGGTTCAATCTTGCGGTGCTCGATCTCAGTGATAGAAAGGGAAATGGCACATATTGTATTGTTGCCATCGAGGATACAAAGATGGTGTTTATATCATATTGCATGAGTTTATCCCTCTACATCATGTCATATTACTTAAAGCATTACTCTGTTCTTATGAACTTAATATTCTATATGCATGCTAGATAGCGGCCGATGTGTGGAGTAATAGTAGTAGATGCAGAATCGTTTTGGTCTACTTGTGACGGACGTGATGCCTATATACATGATCATACCTAGATATTCTCATAACTATGCTCAATTATATCAATTGCTCGACAGTAATTCGTTTACCCACCATACTACTTATGCTCTTGAGAGAAGCCACTAGTGAAACCTATGGCCCCCGAGTCTATCTTCCATCATATTAATCTTCCAACACTTAGCTATTTCTATTGTCGTTTACTTTACTTTGCATCTTTATTTCTCTTTATCATAAAAATACCAAAAATGTTATCTTATCATATCTATCAGATCTCACTCTCGTAAGTGACCATGAAGGGATTGACAACCCCTTTATCGTGTTGGTTGCGAGGTTCTTATTTGTTTCTGTAGGTGCGTGGGACTCGAGCGTGATCTCCTACCAGATTGATACCTTGGTTATCAAAAACTGAGGGAAATACTTATGCTCACTACAAAAAAAGACACATCTGTGACATTTTGGGCCGAACGAATTTTTTTTCTGTCGTACATATGATACTTTTGTGACGATAATTGTGACAAAACCCGGTAGCATCATAGATGTGGTGGGCTCCTACTTCTATGACAAAAAATCATGACAGAAAATAGGCTTTTCGTCGTGGGCGGGCCGGAGACACAGCTGCATGACATTCTTTGGGCCGTCCATGACGGAAAAAACCGTGGTAGAAGCGAGGGGGTGGAAAATTTCGGGGAGTTCCCGGTTACGGTGGGAGGTCGGGGGCCGAGCGATGCATGTTTCTCTCGTACACGTACGTGCATGTGTGCGAGGCGTTGGTTCTAAGTGAACCTGAGCGAGGCGTTGTGCTCTAACTGAACCCGAGCGATTGCACTGCAGGCTACGTGTTACTGAACCCGAGCGATCAATCGATGGCTGTTAACTGAACCCGATTGAGCGATTCCTTCGCTACTGCTGCTAACTGAAGCCGATCGATTGGATGAACAGTGAGCATTGCAGGGGGGGGGGTTGGATGAACAGTGAGCGGTGGCGTTGCCTCTGGATGAACAAGACCCCGTGGTGTGGTGGAGGGCTGGATGAACAGTAGACGGTGGAGGGGTGCCCATGGAGGGGTGGTTGAACAGGACCCCGTGGTGTGGAGGGCTGGATGAACAGTAGACGGTGGAGGGGTGGTTGAACAATAGCCGGGGGAGTAGCGCGCGGTGGAGGCTGGATGAAGAGGAGCTCGTGGAGGCTGGAGGAGGTTGACGGTGGAGATGAACAGTATCCCGTGGAGTCCCGTTTTGCGGTACGCCACACCCCTCCCGATGAATAGGACCCCCGTTTCGACCGTAGGAGGTCCGTTTCGTCCGTTTTGCGGTAAGCCACATCCCTCCCGATCAACAGGACCCCCGTTTCGACCGTAGGAGGTCCATTTCCTCTGTTTTGCGGTACGCCACACCCCTCTCGATCAACAGGACCCCCGTTTCGACCGTAGGAGGTCCGTTTCCTCCGTTCTGTGGTACGCCAGGCCTCGTTTCCATCGCTTGTTCCGTCCAAGCCCTCCTGATGAACATGACCACACATTCCGTTCCGACCCAGCCGGTTGGCTCCCACGCGTTCCATTGCCTCCCGATGAACACGACGCATTCCGTTGCCTCCCGATGAACACGACGCATTCCATTGCCTCCCGATGAACACGACGCATTCCGTTGCCTCCCCATGAACACGACGCATTTTGTTGCCTCCCCATGAACATGACGACGACACTGTTTCTCCGTTCCGTCCCAGCCATGTACACAAACCCTGGCCGTACGTATGCGCGAGTAGGTGTTCGAGACCCCACCCGTATGTACACATACGTGGCCGTATTTTCTTTGTTGCACCCTGGTCGCTGTACGTATGTGTACATGCTACCTGCGCGCCTCTACTACGACACGTGAGCGCCTCTACATCGACCAGTATGTACGTACACGTTCGCGACCAGAATGACAACACTACGTATGCTTCGACCAGGTGGGTCCTGACTGTCAGGCACTTCCTTGTGTGCGAAGATGTAGCTGGTGGGTCCCAACAGTCAGGGGGGCGAATCGTTTTGTTTTTTTGCCCGGACACACTTCCTTCCGTGCGAAGGTGTAGCTGGTGGGTCCCAGCAGTCAGGGGGGAAACGTTTTTTTCGCGAAATACGGTGGCCCGTCCGGTGGGTCCCTGCTGTCAGGTGGAGGAATAATTATTTTGCATGTAATAAGGAGGCACTTCCTTGCTGCGGCCGTGGACCCAGCAGTCAGCCTCTCCACGTACAGTCCACGTCCGATGGGAGTCGTTCCTTGAGCACGTTGACCATGCCGCGCCGAGAGCACCAGGGCGGTGGACGACGATGAGGCCTAGGAAGGGAACAACGCGGAGCCGGGGAAGACGCGGCGGTGGATGCCCAAGCGTAGAGGAGTATGAGGGTTCACTGGTTCGCTGCGGTGTGAGGCTGCCGTCGCCACAGAAGAATAGGCGATGTGGGTGAGTAGAGGGATGACCTGGCCAGCGGTGGGAGTAGTAGGGGGTGATGAGGCCTCCGCCGCATCGCAGCCGGCCACGGGAGGCAGGAGCACGAGGCACGACCGGCGCTAGTTTGGGCGGCTGGAGCAAGAAGACCAGAGGTTGAAGAAGCACTACGACCGTTGGATGGACATCGTACGGTCACTGGAGCTAGTATCGTGCATATTGACTAAGTTGACAAAGCCCTCCGTCCCCGTCAGCTTAGTAGGCCCACAAGTCAGCCTGCCACTATACTGGGTCCCAGCTAACAAGGGGAGTATTCATTTTTTGTGCTTAATAAGGAGGCACTTCCTTGCGTGCGAAGATATAGCTGGTGGGTCCGAGCTATCAGCGGCATGTTTTTTTCGTGAAATACAGAGGCCCTTTCGGTGGGTCCCTGATGTCAGGTGGAGGAATCATTATTTTGCGCGTAATAAAGAGGCATTTCCTTGCATGCGGCCGTGGACCCAGCTGTCGGCCTCTCCATGTACAGTCCACTTCAGATGCATGTCGGTCGTTAACCACGTTGACCAGGCCGCGCCGAGAGCACTACTGCGGTGGACGACGACGAGGCCTAGGAAGGGAACGACACGGAGGCAGGGAAGACTCGGCAGTTGTTTCCCACGCGGAGGGGAGTATGACTGTACGAGGGTTTACTGGTTCGTCTACCATCGCTGGAGAATAACAACAAGTGTGGGTGAGTAGAGGGATGGCTAGGCCAGCGATGGGAGTACGGTGGGGCGATGAGGCCTGCACGGCAACACAGCCGGCCGCGGGGAGGAGGGAGCAGGCAGTCCCGCTGGCGCTTGTTTGAGCGGCTGGAGTAGGAAGAGCAGAGATTGAAGAAGCACGACGGCCGTTCGATGGACATCGTACGGTCACTGGAGCTAGAATCGTTCATATTGACTAAGTTTACAAAGCCCTCCGTCCCCGTCAACTTAGTAGGCCCACAAGTCAGCCTCCCACCATGGTGGGTCCCAGCTAGCAGGGGGAGTATTTAGTTTTCTGTGCGTAATAAGGAGGCACTTCCGATGGGTCCGAGCTGACAGCGGGTGGAACGTTTTTTTGCGAAATACGGTCGTCCGTCCGTTGGGTCCCAGCAGTCTGGGGCAGACGTTTTTTTGCGAAATACAGTGGCCCGTCCGATGGGTCCCAGCAGTCAGGGGGGAAACATTTTTCCATGAAATACTAGTGGCCCGTCCGGTGGGTCCCTGCTGTCAGGTGGAGGAATAATTATTTTGCGCGTAATAAGGAGGCACTTCCTTGCGGCTGCCGTGGACCCAGCTGTCAGCCTCTCCATGTATAGTACTCTTCCCATGGAAGTCGGTCCTTGACCACATTGACCACACCGCGCCGAGAGCACCACGGCAGTGGACGACGGCGAGGCCTAGGAAGGGGACGACGCGGAGCTGGGGAAGACGCGGAAGTGGATGCGCACGCGGAGGGGAGTACGAGGGTTCACTGGATTGGCTGCGGTGTGAGGTTGCCGTCGCCGCAGAATAACATGGGGAGTGGGTGAGTGGAGGGATGGCCTGGCCAGCGGTGGGAGTAGTATGGGGACGGTGAGGCCTCCGCGGCAGCACAACCGGCCACGGGAGGTAGGAGCATGCGGCACGACCGGCGCTGCTTTGGGCGGCTGGGGTAAGAAGACCAGAGGTTGAAGAAGCACTACGGCCGTTGGATGGACATCGTTAACCATGCCGCGCCGAGAGCACCAGGGCGGTGGACGACAACGAGGCCTACGAAGGGAACAACACGAAGCTGGGGAGGACACGGCAGTGGCTGCCCATGCGGTGGAGAGTACGAGGGTTGACTGGTTCGGCTGCCGTCGCCGAAAAATAACAGGAGGTGTGGGTGAGTAGAGGGATAGACAGGCCAGGGATGCGAGTATGATGGGGCCGTGAGGCCTGCCCGGCAGCACTGCCAGCCACGGGAGGCGGGAGCAGGCGGTTCCGACAACGCTGGTTTGGGCGGCTGGGGCAGGAAGATCAGAGACTGAAGAAGCACGATTGTCGTTAGATTGACATCTAACGGTCTGATGCTGGTAGAGTCGATTGTTGACTAAGTTTCTTTTTTGAGAAATCTTGTGTACGCATGAACTTAGTAGGCCGAGAAGTCAGCCTCCAAATATGTGGCAGGCAACATAAAGCCCATTTGCTATTTTTTATAATTTGCAGCCCATTTGCTAATTCTTAAGTAATTTATTACAGCCCATTTTCTGCCCAGGACCACGGTCAAAAAGTTCAACCTTATTTTGCATATTTCGGTGGAGTCCGAACTGTTGTAATCCCGAAATGATAAACATTTTTTAAGAACTTATTGATTTGCCAAAAAGATCATTTTGTTTATGTAAGCAAATAAGATGTGGGACAATTGAGTTGGTTTAAGGGAAAACCAGTGGTAAAAATATTAGCGTTGGGTGGGAAAAAAGAACAAAAATAAGGATGTAAATATGAAAAGGGAATTTTATGTGTTTTCAATATAATGATACGTGTATATGAACTAGTAAAACTATAGGTAGGATTAGAAAACGGATGTAGGACATGCATTTCAAGAGGATAATGGAACTGGGCTGTGTGTTTGATTCAGTAAAAAATCTGCCTGCGGATGTTGTAAGACAAAATATAACTAACGCTGGCGGGCCAGAGTCCAGTAGATACCTGCTGGATCTTTGTGTCCCGTTGTCGTCATGGGCTGGGCCTGTTAAAAACAAAACCAACCCTGGGCAGTCTACAGCCCAGTTGAAACGTGCTCGACCTGAAAAAACAATATACGTGCTCAATAAATGGGGGAATTCTGCAAGTACAGAGTGATAACTGGGATGCAGCATGGATATTGTTTTTTTATAGTGATAATAAGTGCATGCACTTGTTTCGAAAAAATTGGAGAACTGGGAATTCGAACGGCGGGTGCTTATGCTACGCATCAAATAAAAATCAGGTGCCTGAAAATTCGTTTCAAAACAAATGATTCAGCTTTATATCCACGTCGACCCTCAACATGATGGTTGGAAGCAAATGCAAGTTCATACCATAAGATCGTTAACAACAATACCAACTTGCGGACGACAAGGTAGTACAACTACCAATACGAAACTAACTTATAATCTTTTTACTCCTAGCCCTAGTGTTCGTCTGGTAGAAAATCTTGCAGAGGACCAGCTCCCGCTCCTTCTCTTGCTCCAGGTCCCTGAGGTGGTACTGGTGCATCACCCAGTTGGTCCTATGCTGGTGGAAGTTCTTGTTGGTGTGGAGCACCAGAACCTTTTTTGCTACTCGTCTGCCGGCCGTTGACTATCACCGGCAAGGTATTGCCGGTCTTCTGCCACATCGCGTGCATGCCGCACTCCGACTGTATCTTGCGACGCGTCCACGTGCCCCTTTTGAACGCCCTGGAATTGCGCTGGAAGAAATGCTTCCTTAGGCCACTCAGTGTGATACCTGCAGTATTGTGGAATACAGGTTTTAGTGTACCTAGTTGGCATTTTCATAACATCTTTGGCATGTTGCAGTCGCTTGTTTCACTTTTTATTAACTGTCAAATTGTAATTGCTTCACCAGGTCTGTGTCTAAAAAGAAAAATAGAGCTATAAACAAAGGAATATGTTTGTGCAAGTAGACAGCCGATCGGTGTCTTACCTGGAAGTTTCTCAGGTTGGGTGTAGCATATGCCGTGTTCGCTGTCGATGGTTGGTGTGAACAAATCGATGAGAGACTGAAATCTCACGCTGTCAGCACTCACTTTGGCCTCAAGGTGCTCGATCAGCTCCTGATCTGTGGGATCGAACTTGATGCCAGCCGGCAGCACCGGCCAATCCTTCTTCGACTTGCATCGGTAATTCCAGTTATATGGTACTCGATGTATGATCAATCGACTATTTTAAGTGAATGATGAAAGATTTCAACAGATAAGTGGTACTCCAAATCTGAAGTCCAGAATACCCGAACACGCCGCCGGGATTCTTGTGTCAACTCACACGCAGCGTGTTGTCACGTCAATTCAATGTGTGGACATGATGAATAATTTGACCGACGTATACTAGTACTGCTACTGTACTGGAGTACTTACTAGTCGTATTTAGTGTCACAATTTATACATAGGTTTAACTAACAAGTACGCACTTGAAGCCTATATATATATATATATATATATATATATACACATATATATATATACACAACATCTCCATCATCATTATCAGTACATCCTATGCAGGTGAGTTAGGATGCACTTGATCCCAGGAAGGTATCTATCCTTCAAACCAAAGGAGTGCTTCAAACTAACAACAGTACATAATATCCAACAAAAGAGGGTCGTGCTACAATAGCAGAATACATGGCTCAGTCTAGATATCAGCACGAATCAAGTTGTGCATATTTGCTGTTGGCATGAACCCCATCGCCGCATGTCGGGTTTGCAAAAGCCATCCATCGCATGGAAGCTTGATGCCTTTCACAAACTGAAGATTATCTGGCAACAAGTTGTGTCGACGAATCTCTGGATATGGTGATTCATGAAACCCATGGTATGATGTGTAAACACAGCCCCCCTCGCGAATGGAAGTTGCATAGCACAGTAATCATCGTCGGTGATATGATCGATTATTGGTTGGATGATCGAATAATTGAGCCCGAGGAACAAGGAGTGGTTGTCGAGGCTGTAAACCCGCCTCCAGTTGAATACGCCTAGCCCAACGGAGCTAGGATCTTTCTTGAACATGAAGCAGCCATAGCCATCAATGTCACGAACGCCCCACGCATTGTACTGCATGTGGTTTTTTGTAATGGTTTGGTCAATTTGGTATGTGTGAATGAGCATCAAATGACCGCCGTCAGCTGAACGAGCGATAAACCACCACCCATTGGCTGGTATGATTCCAGGTCCTGGAATCATGAAGGCCAGCGCATTTGCGTCTACTCCAACAATTCAAATTGGAGACCAAAAGGACAAAAATAAACAATCATGTTCAGAGTATGTGTGGAATTAAGATTATTATAACAGTGACACATATCATAGACAGAGAATTGCAATGCCATGGTCATAATCATACCCCAAGTTAAAAAAATAAGCCAATGGCTTTCATATTCTAGCAATATGTCATGGTTCAAACATCATGTAACAATGAGAGGAAAACAGCTATGACAGCGCCTACTCATATTCTACCATATCACTTACTACTACTGTTCTCATATCAACTCTAAGCAATAACATGTGTTGTTATAAAAATCTTGTAAACGAGAGTAACATATAGCAATCATGATGTTATGCTCATAATATGTATTCTAACAATCATTAGATGCCAAATGTTCTCATATCAACTCTAACAATAACATGTGTGGTCATAAAAATCTAGGAAATGAGAGGAACATATAGCAATGATGTGGTTATAGACATGCTATGCATTCTAAATTTGTAACAAATGAACAGGTAGTCGTATTCATAAGGTAAAGATGAGATGAGATAGAACAATTACACGACGATAGATTCCACCAGTATAGGCAGCCAATCTGTGTGTCGACCGCGTAAATGATGCCATCGTGCACTATAGCATCAGACAGAAATGTTGCCTCAATAGGATTGATGATGAGCCATAACCATGTATGGCGACCGGATTCCAGATAGACTAATGCCATGTTGAACAAGGCAACACTACTAGGAAAAGGCCTACTAATGGTGCACCGGTTTTGCCTACTAATGGCGCATCACTGGTGCACCATTAGTATCACGCCACTAGTATTTATTACTAATGGCGCACCACTGGTGCGCCATTAGTATCTGGTATACTAATGGCGCATTCATCCGTAGTGCGCCATTAGTGTGCCAAAGCACATGGTTAAATATGGCCCCTGGGAGGCATACTAATGGCGCATGGTGTTATATACTAATGGCGCACCACCCAGTGCGCCATTAGTATATAACACCATGCGCCATTAGTATGCCTTCCAGGGGCCATATTTAACCATGTGCTTTGGCACATTAATGGCGCACTGCGGATGGATGCGCCATTAGTATACTTGGCATACTAATGGCGCACTGTTTGGTGATGCGCCATTAGTATACTTTGGCATACTAATGGCGCACTCTGTAGTGATGCGCCATTAGTATGAATATTAGGTTTTTTTTTACTTTTCTGATTTTTGCACAGGTTACAAAATATATTATTTGACAGAATATAGACAGTAGCACACAGCAACAATAGATTCATCGAATACAATAGAAGATTAGTCTCCGAATAAAATTCATCATATTAGTCTCCGAATTCAAAAGACCGAACAAAGATAAAACATTACAAGTCTCGAGACCGCGAGTATCGAGTTTGTCTTCACATTACAAGTCGATATCGATCATCTAAACTACCATCACATAGAAGAGAGCTGCGGTCATCACGATGAGCATCATCGCGATGAAACTGGTCTTCATCCGGTTCCTCCAACGCTCCCTCCTCTCTCCCGCTAGATAGCGGGCGTATCTAGATTCCGCCTCCGCCCTAGAGGTGTACCCTTTGTAACTGTTACCGCTGAAACGGTGAACCTGTCTCCGACACTCCTCCCAGTCATCGTAGACTCCGGGAACCTTACCCTTGTACACGACATACGACGGCATCTCTATGCACAAGCCAAACAACAGATAATACATACATAAGCAATATATAAGTATGCAACAAAAGGATCAAAAGAGAAAAGCAAGACATGACATTAATAGCACGATTCATGGTCCTACTAATAAATAGCATCGATTACATCTAAGTTGAACGCCTATCCAAACCAAAGAGACATACAAGTTCATTAAAGTTTAATTACAACATGAGCCAATCAATGTTTCAGAACTACAGATAGCACTACTGTCGACTCGACTCATGGGACCGGAGCGTGGATGAAGCCGCCGTCTATCGTGATGGTCATGAAATCGCGGGCGTTGTGAGCCTGCATTTGTAGCGTTCCGTCTATCTCCCTGTTGGACGGTTGATATCTGAGGTAGAACTGCCCCGAGGGATGAAGGACATCTTGATGGATGATGTCCGCAAACTCCGACTAGATGCGAAAGAATTCTTGTCTGATGTCCACGTCCTGGATTGCCGACAAGCTCGCGGCCCAATCTTTGAGATTATTTGGTAGCAGAAGGTGATGATGGTCCCTTGCGATCGCCCGCATGTGATGGAGGGCATAGTAGGCATCCTTGTGACCGCCAGGCGGCTGCTTGACGCAGCAAAACGTCGTATTGTGGGTGAACACGTGCTTGCCATACTTATGAACTTCCCTGGTGAAGGTGCCTCCAGATTTGGCGTAGCCGGGGAGAACATCATCAAGAACTTTCTTGATATTTGTGTAGTCTATCTTGGAGTTACGGTTCGGGTCGAAATACGTGGCCATGGAATATTTCGGGCTTAAGAGGATGATGTGCAATGTGTGTCACTGCACAGAACACGGAATGTTAGAAAAAAAAGAACGATCGAAATCTAAGAAATCATATGTTACGGGGCGGTTAAGGGATGACTTACTCGGGAAAGTAAGCCACAAGGAAGTTATCCTTATCTGGGTTTGCCAGAATGACGTCTTCGAGGTGTGAACTCGCGACTTGGCGGTCCCTAGCGCTGCTCAAGAGCTTGGCACGCATGTAGAAGGGGTCGATGATCACGATGTCCGGGGTCTTGTCTCTAATGATCCGCATCTCCATACTCAGCGAAAACAGCCGAACGAAGGTGTAGTGTAGCGGATGAAGGTTAAACATAGCAAAGATGTCATCAAACCGCAGGACGATCGTACCCCCGATATCGCCATCCACAAAGCCCTTGCCCTCTGGCACCTTGGCCACGAAAACCGGGTATGCCACATCATTCTCTCTAAGACGCCGCTTCTCCAAAGAAAGAACAATGTCGTGCAGACTCCGCATAGCACCGGTTGTAGCATTGAGCATATTTGTCGGTAGCATCGCCCTACCCGCCACATGCACCCTCCTCGAGATATCCTTAGGTGAAGGTGGCCCGTCCTGAGCACGGATCGTATTCGGTGCCGGCTGGCTCGCACCGGCGCCCTTTTAAGTCTGCTGTTTCCGGCCCTTGTTCTTGATCTGCTATAATGGGACCGAATTATGCTCACAGACCGCCTTCTTGAGCATGTTGGGGCTGATAATATTTGGCACCTCCGCTATCTGAGGCTCGGTGAAGGCGGCAGCTGGAGGCGTCTCCTAAGAACTGAACGCCAGACGACGCCTGTTGCAATTGGGTTTCTCCGCCGTACCAGCTAGATCGCGGTCGTCTTGTTTGGGTTCTTGAGAAGGAGGCCCGCATAACTCGTCACTGTACCCATGTTCAGCAAAGTACTTATCGACGTTGGTAAATGTACCATCATTGTTGTCGTCGTCCGGATCCTGTGCCATATGCATGTCCGGATCCTGTGCCATAGGGATGTCCGGCATGTCCGGTAGCGTTGCGGCGTTCTTTCCATGGCTTGGCGCCAGCATGACTGGCGGTCTTGTCTGTGGGGTGGTGTCCCCCGACCCCAAACGAATCTGGCTCTTCGGCCAAAGCAGGGGCCAGCTTACGCAGGCGCTGAGGGTCATCTCATCTTCTTCGTCGGCCCCAGCGGGTCGAATCGGAGGTAACAACTCGTCGCAGCCTGGCAGCACCCGAACCACTTCAACCCTATACATTGTGGGTGGCATCGGATTACCGTGGAACACGGGGTTGCCCGGTTGAACGATTCTGCCATTGGCGACATCGACCAACTCGCCGCCCACGAAGTGCAGGAGAGTGCAAGGAACGTCAGCGGTGCCCTGCAAAAACATGTAGGGCGTTAGGGATGCCCAGTCAAAGGCAAGGAGATGAAGTCCTCGGCCGAGAGGCTTAGTTACCGTGATGCCGTCGAACTCGGGTAATGTCGAGGCACTGCCAACGGCGGGCGTGCAACTGACGGAGGGGCCGCTTGCTGGTGAGGTGCCGGCCGGCGTACACCCGGGTGCATTAAGCTCCAATGCCGGCGTCGGAGACACCAATACTGCCGCCGCCGGAGACACCAATGACGCTGCCGCCGTAGACACCAATACCGCCGCCGCCAGAGACACCAATGGCGCCGCATGCGCGTTGTGCAAGTTGCTGGCCGTGAAGCTGGGAATCGGGGGCGGCCCCTGTTGGCCACCCATAATCCACGTCGTTATCCCATGAATCAAGGTAGGCATAATGCCGGTGAGCGTCGATCCCTGTTGTTGTTGCACTTGCTCTTGGACCATCTCCAGAATCCGCGCCACTTGCGCCTTGAGTGCTTCAACCTCGCTCGACTGGCTTTCCGAGCTGGTCTTTTTCTCCTTTGACCCACCAGCGGTATAGTATGACGACCATTTTGTGGACAAGCCTTTGCTGGCCACACGACCAGCTGACGTTGGCTTACTGAGCTTATCCTTGTTTTTCATTATGTTCAACGCCCTATTCAAAGGGGTGTCGAAAGGGGAGCTCTGAGATGACCCCGTGCTACTGCTTTCTTTGTCCTGCGGAAGGACCGTGAACCATTTAGAAATATTGGGGATTAATTAGAATGCAACCATATAGAGCTAATTACGCGGGGCTGTATTCCTTACCAGAACAAGCTCAAGCGCCTTGGTCTTCGGATCCGTGGTAAGCTCCTTTGTTACCGGGTCCTCCTTGTACCAGGCCCTGAGAAAGTTCTTGGTCTGCTTGTCACTGTATTTCTCGAAGCGGGGCAGTAGGCCTTGCTCGACACGCTCTGCGTTCTCCTTGTCCCATATAGGCTCCGCCACTCTGTAACCGCCGGGACCGAGTTGGTGGACCCCTATGTTCAACTGCTGCATTTCTTTCCCCCACTGACTTGATTCGGAGGTTGCGGGGCTCTTGCACTTGATCGTGAACTACTTGTAGTCATCTTAGCTAATCAAATGATATTTCGCCTTGATCTTCTCATAACTATCACCTTTGTCAATCATTGCCTTCACCGTGGTTTTCCAAGTAGACATGGCCGTGCTCATCATCGTGAGGGCGGCACCGTTCACTTTATTCCCCGAGAGGCGTGTGTTTGCGAACTCAGTGGGGAACTTGTATTGTTCGTGCAGCTTCGTGAAGAGGAGGCTGCGCAAATTCCCTCAGTTCTTATGCCCTAGGTTCTCGGTGTTGATCGAGGTGGTGCTCCGGAGAATGCACCCGAGCTGAACCGAGTATCCCTTGACTACGTGTTTGGGCGCCGTCGGATGCCCGTCGGAGTTCACTTCAGTAAATTCCTCCCTGACGGTGCCGAGCACGGTCGGGCGCCGGTCTTTCCGTTGCCTCTTCGGTTAGCTGCCATCTGTGCGTGCGCCGCCATCATCAGTGGTGTCATCCCCGATGCCACTAGGGGTTGTGTAGTCAGGATCGGTGTCTTCCGTGGCGTCCTCATAGCGGTGAGGTTCTTCCTCCAACTCCTGGGACAGCTCCCAGAATTGCTTGCCACCCGAACCGCCGGCCTCATCGTTGTGGGCCATGTTTCACGCTAAATAGGAAAAAAGTTTGGTCAAAAAGTTGGTTATTGTCAAGGAACAAGATCATGGTCTCATCATTTAGGGTTTGTCGACACCGAGGCATCCTAAAAGCTAAGCTTTTATCATTTAGGGTTTGTCGACGCCGAGGCACCCTAAAATCCTAAGCGTACATCATTTAGGTTCTCATCGACACCGAGGCACCCTATAGAAGCCAAGTTAAGTTTTCATCATTTAGGGTTTATCGATGCCGAGGCACCCTAGGTTGGGCCTAATCACTTGGCACTAATCACTTGGCTCTATTGCCACCTATGTTGGGTTTATCATCTAGGGTTTATTGATGCTAAGGAGAATTCTAAGTTGGGCCTAATCACCCCGGCCCATGCATTAGTCGCAAGTACCCCATATGTCCTATTTTTAGCAAAGTCATGCTAAAACTCACGGAAAATTTCGGTATGACCTTTTCTGAAAATAGGACATATGGAGTACCCGAATTTGCCGGAACGGAAGTTAATCGACATCCCGGCAAACTCAAGGGCCTCTCGGGGTACCTGCAAATTCATCACTACACAATGGTCGGAGACAAAACCCAGCCACAGACCATATGGTCCTCTGCTTTCATATGGAAAAAAAATCAGCTCAACTTATGTGAGCTTCCATTGCAGATATAATAGGTCACCCAACAAAAAATCATCAATAGTATGATCAATTTTGAATCAATATACATACTTCTCAAAAGAGGCATGATCAATTTCTGGTTCCCTTGACTTACTAGTATTTATCTCTTATGACTGATGAATGTGCATTGAGTCCAGAAGCAAAGACTCTACAGTGAAATGAAAAAAATCTTGGCAATATATTTATGATAACTCTAAATGGATCAGAAGGTGCAGATGCACTTGTAAAAAAAAGGTATGCATTTGCAGCAGCTTTGTTCTGATTATGACACCATTCTGTTAAGAAGGCAAAATAACATTATCATCCCAATTCATGGTTGAAGTTGAAGACCCTAAGCTTTAAAATGCCAAGTCTCACTTACGCATGTTAACTTATTTACCAGTTCAGAACTATCACCAGAAAATAGTAAATCCACATTGACCACATAATATTATTTTGCAACCACTCAGTTTGTCCTTGACTGGGACACTTGAAGCACAAAACAACTAATGCAGAGCTAGGTTGTATGTTTGGCTTAAGGGTTTTCCTTTTCAAATTCTGACTCTGTTTCTAAACAAAGTAGGCTTCTATCCTGTCTAGAATGTAATGAAGATGTCTTGGATAAGCTCAGTGTTTTTTTAACAATTTTCCCATTTTGACAGCATCTGTATCACATTACACGTGATATATTTTCACTCCTGTGTGTTGTAATGAAAATGTCTTGGTGAGACTTGATATATGTCCAAAATTAGAAAAATCACAAGGTACTTTCTCTACCTAATAAACTCCATATGACCACATAAAACCCTGTTTAACACACCTGTAAAGAGGAACAACCCCCCTAAGGAGCTAGAAAGCTATATCGCCCACTGCCTCGTCGAATGTCTGTCAAGGGAAGAGATAAAGAGCATATAAAACATTACCCACACAAAAAATGAGAGCATGTAAAAAATTTAAAAACGAGAACCATGAGTTATGAGAACTACAAATTAAGCAGTGCAGTGTTCAACTAGGCCTCGGACTCCAACTGTCAGATAACAAGAGAACAATTCACACGACAGCAAGCAGGTGTAACCAGAGGCAGAGGAGCATGAAGAGACAAGTCTCCAGAACTAGTCCATGAATCCATGATGCTGCTACATATTATTAATATTGAAACTAACAAAAAATGCTAACAAGTCTTGAGAACTAGCGCATGATGCTACGTAACCCTATCACCCAGAAACAAACCATCGAATCATCATGCAAATGTAGTTACAGGCCAACAGAGAGATAAGCAGTTGGTCCAAAAAAACGCCTAGCTAGTGGAACATTAATTGATAGCTAAGGAGTGGCGTTAGATACCGAACCACCGGCATAAGAATCAAGTGCTAGGAAGTCATGATTTCTCAATCGTGGCTCTGAACCCAAGCCCTTGGTAAATCTCTGGCTCAACAGAGAACATAGCCAAGGCTAAGCGTGACGCGGGCCAAACCAGAAGAATGAATAATCAAGGCGCTCGACCAGCAAATCAACTACACAGAGCGATTCGCGGGCGGCACACAGAGCACATCCCAATCCAATCCAATCCTATCCTATCAGTCCAGCCCTAGGACCAAACCCTCCTAACCCTAGCAACCACGGGGCGCACCGACCCACATCTGACGCTACCAAATCGCATCAATCGCTCAGCGGTACCAAGGAAGGAAGGGGGTCGGGGGATTGGGGGCGCGTTACCATACCTTGAGGATGCCGAGCTTGATGGAGCCGTAGACAATGCCGACGCCAACCGCGGAGACCCTGGCCACCTTCCAAGCAACATCCATCGCGAGGACTCCAATCGTCGGTCAGTCAATCAGTCAGCCGGATCTGATCCGCGCGGATGCGGAGGAATCGGGGGAGAGGGGCGCACCTGGGTTGCTTACGAGGGCGAGGGTGCTCTTGCCAGAGTCGTCTCCTCCTCCTCCTCGTCCTCCTCCTCCGGCTCGGGCGCGGGGGAGCTGCAGTGGTGGGGGGCGCGGGGGCGCGGGGGTGGCGGTGCGGGGGAGCTCCGGTGGTAGGGGGCGCGGGGGCGGCGGGGATGGAGTCCGGCGAGGGTCGGGGCGGCGGCGTTGGGGCAGCGCGCGGGTGGATGTGGCGAGGGAGAGGGACGAAGGGGATCTGGCGAGAGGGAGGGAATTAGCTAGGGGGGAATCTTACTAATGGCGCACCCGCGGTCGGTGCGCCATTAGTAATCTTTTTTTACATAGCAATGGCGCACCAGGGAAAGGTGCGCCATTAGTAATCTTTTTTTATAAATAGCAATGGCGCACCAGGCAGAGGTGCGCCATAAGTAATTTATTTTTATTTTTTGTTGCATGTAATAATTTTTTAGAAAATGAATATGAATATGAAAAAGTAATATTTTTTATAAAACAATAATAATTGTTGTTTAACAACAATTGTAGTCTACACTTTATTATTATTATATTTTTTTTAAAATGAATAGGAATATGAAACGGGGGGTGCTTGTCGGCGGCGGTGGAGCAGAGGAGGGTGTGGGGGGTGCTCGTCGGCGGTGGTGGAGCGGGGGAGGGTGCGGGGGGTGCTCGTCGGCGGCGGTGGAGCGGGGGAGGGTGCGGTGGGTCATCGGCGGCGGTGGAGCTAGCGGGGGAGGGTGCGGGTGGGATCGTGATTGAGATGGAGGGGGATAGCGATCGAGATGGAGGGGGATCGAGATCGAGTGTCCTCATGAATATTCAATATTTTATCATATTGAATATGAAAAAATATCATCAAATTTGAAAAAATATTCATGAATTCAAAAAGTGCCCATGAAATTTAAAAATATTCATGATATCAAAAAGTGCCCATGAAATACAACCGAGAAATGAAGACTACGATTTAAATACAGTCGATCTTAGCTAGCTATCTGTTCATAATCTTCTTGCCTTCTTTTTCGCAAATGGAGTTATTCTGTGGAACGAACATCCTTTAGGTAGGGTGGTCCTGCTTCTTCTTGTGGTGTATGCTACTACTACTTCATCGTCGTCATCATGTTCGATCTTCGGGTCACCGTACTTGTCGAAGTCTTGCTCATTGGCTACTCCATCCATTCCGGTGATCTTTTTTTTGCCTCTCCTCACGACAACACGACTGGGCTTTGACGGGTCGGTAATGAAGAAGCATTGGTCCACTTGGGAAGCTAGTACCCATGGCTCATTTTTCGCGGTGACGTTTGCGCCCGCGGTCTTGGATTTGGCTTCGGGTATAACCATGGTGGTGAAATACCGGTCTTCTTTTAGGACGCTCTTGGCCCATCTGACACGGAACATCGGGACCTTCTCTCCAGCGTAGCTCAGCTCCCAGATCTCCTCGATCCTTCCGTAGTATCTGTCCTTGTCGTTACTGGTGTAGGATTCCATTGTTACCTCGGAGTTCTGATAACCATCACTCTTCATGTCCTTGTCCTCAGTGTAGAATGTGTAGCCGTTGATAACGTACGCCTCATAGGTCATCGGGTTGTGCTCGGCGCCTCGTGACAAGGCAAATATGAGTTGTTCTTCCGCGGAAGAATCCTCATGTAAAGGGTACGACAGAAGCTTCTTCTTGAACCAACGCGTGAAACATGAGTTCTGCTCTTTGATTATATCTCCGTCCGTCCTCTGTTGGCCTCGGTCATTGTACGTCTTCTCAATAAAGGTTTTGTGCTCTACCACCCAAGGATCGACCACATCTATGTGTTGTAGCGCGACTAGGTTTGCTCTTTCAAAGTCGGCGAGTCGACCCTCAAAGTCGACATGCATTTCACGGTGACCCTCACGGTGACCCATCCAGCGAGCCTGCCGAGGTGCCTGTTGACGGGCAGACCAACGGGGTTCTCGATGCCTAGATAATTCGTGCAGTAGGAGATGCACTCTTCGGTCAGAAAGCCCTTGGCTATACTTCACTCTGGACGTGACATGTTGCAAACGTATCCTTTGATGACACCATTCATCCTTTCGAACGACATCATGCTGTGCAGGAACGTTGGACCGAGTTGGATGATATCCTCCACGATATGGACCAGCAGATGCACCATAACGTCGAAGAATGCGGGCGGGAAGTACATCTCAAGCTCGCATAGTATCACGACGATCTCTTCCTGTAGCCTTCTGAGTTGCCTCACGCCAACCGACTTCCGAGAGATGACGTCGAAAAATTTGCATAGGCCAAATAGCATTTCAAGGACGTGCGCGTCCATGATCCCACGGATTGCAACTGGAAGTATCTGCGTCATCAGCACGTGACAGTCGTGAGACTTCATCCCGCTGAACTTCTGCTTCGTTGGGTCTAGGTATCTGCTTATCTTCCCCGCGTAACCATAAGGAAGTTTTACTCCTACGAGGTGGGTGAAAAACAGCTCGATCTCCTCCTAACTTAGAGTGAAGCATGCGGGAGGGTAGTCATTTCTGGTCTTCTTGGCCTTTTTGCCGTTGCGACGACTTTCTGTGTCCCGCTTCGCCTCATCATCATCATCATCATCATCATCATCATCATCATCATCATTAGCGTGAAGCTCCTGCCTGATGCCCATTGATTTCAAGTCTGCCCTTGCTTTCGTCCCATCTTTGGTCATCTCTGGCATGTTGAGCAGGGTACCAAGCAGACTCTCACACACGTTCTTCGTGATATGCATGGCATCAAGGCTGTGAGGCACATGGTGGATCTTCCAGTACGGCAAGTCCCAGAAAACAGACCTCGCTTTCCATACCTTCAGCAGCGGCTCTGGCACCTTTCGCTTCTTTCCCGGCTCTGGCGCCTTTTGCTTCTTTCTCGGTAGTGGGCAATCTTTCCAATTTTTCAACAGCCCGTCTATTTCCTCGCCGCTCCTCGTACGCGGGCGTCTTCGGAGTTCGGTTTCACCATCGAACAGATCCTTGCGTTTCCTCCATGGGTCATCATCGCGAAGCCACCTTCGATGTCCCATGAACACGTTTTTCAAAGACCCGGGATCTCTATCTAGCTGGCGATACGTTGTGTCATCCATGCACCTGACGCATCCAGAAAATCTGTGGACCACCTGCCCCGCGAGATATCCGTAACCGAGATAGTCATGCACCGTCGCGAGCAGTGCGGCTCTCATAGGGAAATATTCTTTCTCTGCGGCGTCCCACGTATTGGCTGACATTTTCGACAGCGTGTCTAGCTCCTCTTTCAGCAGTCCCAGATACAGATTGATGTCGTTCCTTGGTTGTTGCGGCCCTTCAATTAGCATACTCATGTGAATGTACTTCCTCTTCATGCACAACCAGGGGGAAGGTTGTACATCCACACAAACACAGGCCAGGTGCTATGTGTGCTTCTCTGGCTGCCAAACGGCTTAACTCCATCGGTGCTCGCGCCCAGCACGATGTTCCTTGGATCCTTCCCAAATTCTGGGTGTTCGAAGTTCAACGCTTGCCACTGGCTCCCATCCTTAGGGTGACTCAGCATCTTGTGTTTTTTATTTATCTCCGGATCATTTGCGTCATCTTCTCGCTTCTTCTCCTCCCTATCCTCATGCCAACGCAGGAGCTTTGATACCTTAGGGTCCGTGAAATACCACTGCAGACGAGGAGTGATCGGAAAGTACCACACCACTTTTCGAGGAGCTTTCTTCCTCTTCTTGTATCGAGTGACGCCGCACACCGGACATATGGTAGACTCCGCGTGCTCGCCCTGATAAATGATGCAATTGCTCATGCACACATGGTATTTCATGTGCGATAAATCCAGAGGACACACGACTTTCTTCGCCTCCTCGAAACTGGTCGGGCACTTGTTCCCCTTGGGAAGACGTTCGTGCCAGAATGACATGTTCTCGTCGAAGCATGCATCGGTCATTTTGTGTTTTACCTTCTTCTCCAAAGCCATGAGCGTTACTTTCAGGCGGGTATCGTCGGGTCTGCATCCTTCATACAATGGAGTAACCGCGTTTATCTCCAGTTGATCCAGCTTGGCTTTCTCTCGGGCGGCAGCTCTTGCGTTATCCGTCTGCTTGAGAAGCAGCTCTTGAATATGAGGGTCCTGCACCCAGCCCATCGATGGTCCATCGTCGTCTGCTCCTCCGGCATCTAGATCTTCATGATAATGCCCTTCGTCTACTCCGGCATCTTCCTCATCATCATGTCCGGCATCTTCTACATGATGACTGTGTACAGTATCACCGTCGTGATCATGTCCTGGAGATTCTTCGTCTTCTCACCCGCCTGAGCCGCGGTGGTTGTCTTGCTGCCCTTCCTCATTTCTTGCCCGGCCCCCATGGACGACTTCATAGTCATCTTCATCACCTTGCCACCGATAGCCATCCATGAAACCAC
The DNA here is from genome assembly GCF_018294505.1 of Triticum aestivum. Classification (NCBI taxonomy): domain Eukaryota; kingdom Viridiplantae; phylum Streptophyta; class Magnoliopsida; order Poales; family Poaceae; genus Triticum; species Triticum aestivum. Next base: position 429,862,191 of record NC_057800.1, read on the forward strand.
GCAAGAGCAGGTGGTCCCGCACCTGCCCAGAATCCGGGTCTGCAATAAGGCTCTTCAGCTTGCATCTTCGACATGGACATCTTATCTCCGTCTCGTTCTTTTGAAGCATCTCGGCCTTCGCGGAGCTCAAAAACCTATTCACGATGCCTTCGGTCATCGTGCGGACCATGGTCGCCTGCGGGGTAGAGCAGAACGATATTTTAGAACCAAGAAAAAATTTGGCATGACTTTCCCTAAAAATAGGACCAAAAAGAATGCATAGTGCCAAAATTCTCACCGAAACGGAAATGAATCAACATTCCGGCAAAATATTGGCAACTATCGCATTTCAAATACCGGTACCTGCAAACACAAACATATATGCAACACCACAAACATATGCAACACCACAAACATACATAGATCTAGCTAGGCCACAAAAGGTGCATGTGCACGTTGTTGGAGCGAGCTAGGGAGAAAAAAAGTAGATCTACAACATGAAGATAGCTTTCCCCTTACTTACCTATCAAAAAAGGTAATTTCAACACTTAATTTAGATGAATCTATGGTGCAAATGAGGTGAGGAGGAGGAGGCAGCCGACAAGCTTAGAGAAGGAGGTGGGGGGAATGAAGTGGGGAAAGTGAGTGTGTAGGTGTGGATGTCCAAAAATATCTAGCTGGTCCCAGGTTACTAATGGCGCACCACACAGACATGCGCCATTAGTAACCCAACATACTAATGGCGCACCACACAGAGATGCGCCATTAGTAGTTTTGCAAAAAAGTAAAAAGAAATTATACTAATGGGGCACCGTGGCACAGTGTGCCATTACTAGTTTAAACTAGTAATGGGGCACTATGCAACGGTGCGCCATTAGTAGTTTTGCAAAAAAGTTAAAAAATACAGTAGTGGCGCACTCTATGGCTGGTGTGCCATTAGTAGTTCTAACTACTAATGGCGCACTCTGCCCGGATGCCCCATTAGTATGTTTGAAAAAATGAAAAAAAAACATTTTGTTACTAGTGGCGCACTGTGTGCCTGGTGCGCCATTAGTGTCTTCCACACATATGGTGCGCCATTAGTGTCAATTCCATCTATAGCCCTTTTCCTAGTAGTGCAATGAGCTTGTAATCCATGTAGTCTTCTGATGGTGTGGGCACTTCGCATATTACAACTTTCTGCAAACAGAGGTCGATCCAAAAGCTTGACGCATCTCGTGCGTAGTAGGCAGGAGTGTCCGGAGGGCCGCTAGGCTCGATGGAGTCGGTATCCAACGATGGAAGGGTGATCTCTCGCTGGGTGTAGATATCCACGAGACGCCACGGACTACCGGTGTGGTGGATGAGGACAATCCAGTTGGCCTTCATGCCTGCCTAGTAGTGGCCGCGCATGAAGGACAGGTGGACGGGTAGTGGTAGCATGTCGAGGGGCACCACGACAACCTCCATAGGATCATCAAGTCGGTGTCTGGGCCACCTGCGAGGATCGGGCATCAGCAAGCAGGGCGTCTTGAAAAGAGCCGACCGGTTGGAGACGAGTAGATGGTACAAAGACACCGAGCATGCGGCCAAACGGACGGTGCTGAGTAGGTCCATACGACTACAGATCTGCTCCAAGAGAACATCGGGGAGGGAATTCCAATTGCGGCTCTGCGTGTCAGTCGGTTCTGCCATTGGGGTTTTCGGTGCCTGTGAGCCAGCGGGGAAGTGGATTCAGGCGGGCGAGCGAAGAAGCTTCTCCTCGTGTGGCCGAGCAGTGAGCGAGGGGATATGGTACGCGCGAGCTACCAAGGAAGATGGCGCGGGCGGGCGAGCAGTGAGCGGGGGTAAATGGTGTGCGACCGATGATGGGGAAGAGAGGAGGAAGAAGAAGAGATGAGGAAGAAGAAGAGATGGCAGTACTGGGTAAGGCTGATTTAGTAACACCGACACACTGGTTCAGCTTATTAATTACGTGTCCCATCTGCTGCAGCGTGTATTGTCACTTCACTGCGAAGACTAGTTGAATAGTTCTCTCTGACCAAGATGGGGAATAATGGATCGCGAGGACTTCCTTTCTACAGTATCCCTATGCCTCTACGCTTACTTCACTCATTTTGCTCCGTACCTAGTCACTTGTTGAAATATGTAGAAAGACAAATACTCTGTATTTGGGAACAGAGGGAGGCTTTTACTCCGTACTATTTGGGAACAGAGGGAGTATCACCATATGGAGGGAACAGAGGAAGCTAGAAATATGAACATGTCAATGGGAGGGAGTAAGCCCCACGCATGCATGCATGCATGCAACATGCAACACTCACACGTACACATGGACGCACGCAACACTCACGCACCCATGCGGCACAGAACACACGACACAACACACACGCTCACGCTCAAGTGCTCAACCTACTCCCTACGTCCGTGAAAGACTGTACATTTAGAGATTTACACATTGACCAGGGCATAATTAACGCCCAAAAGTAGCAGACTTATGTGTGCATGCGACCATTGAGATAAGAAGATTAAATGAAGGCTGTTGCATGCTGTAATTAAAGATAGACATGTAGCCTATACCTACAACACAAGTTGCTGCATTAGTCAATCAATATCAATTTAGATTAAAGGCTAAATGCATTGGAAGTGTAGATGTACATCATGTACTACACTCTTTGTTTTATAGTCGATGTACACTCTTTGTTGGAAGACCGAGGGAGGACACGTGCATGCACTCACATACACAACCAGGGCGATTCACGCGCAAGGGTTGGAATCGTGTCGCGCATGCATAAAGTTTTGTTTAACTGATTTCTTTGCTCTGCCAACTGACAGGTGGGACCCAGAAACTAGGTGACAATTTAACCAGTCAACATAGTGCCATGTCGACTATGTGGCCGGTCAGTAGGGTGCAATACGGTGCTCTACGATGAGCTAGTGATCGTATAATCGCCGCAAAACTATATATAGTGACCGTAAAGAGAGTATTGTTACATACGTTGACTGCCAGTGTATTTTTCTCGTTTCAAATTAAGCCATATTAATCGAGAAGGACGCAGTATGGACTACTACTACTAGTACTAGTACTGCTTTGATTTGTCCCGTCAACTCGCCGAACGAGGAGAAGCTTGCTTACTACGCCTCTCCCTCGCCCACGCGCGCGGTTGTTCGCACGACCAGGAGAGGGTTTTGACTACAACGCCCTCTCCCTCTCCCTCTCCCTCGCCCTCGCCCTCGCCCTCACCCTCGCGGTGGACGTGCATCAGTTCAATCGGTATCAGATTGCCAGAAGCATATTGTACTGTAGTATCATCATTGTTGGACCTTCCGAAGAGGCGAAGGGCCAAGTGCAAGGTTCACACGAGTACGAACTGTTGAACCTCCCGAAGAGGCAAAGAGCCAAGCGCAAGGTTTTATAGGAGTTGTCGTCCTGGTAGGAGTGTACTTCAACTATAGCGAACGATGCTACTGTATGATGCCGCCACGTCACGTATATCCAAAGATGTGCCACTTTTTTCTCAAAGAGCGTGTTGGAGCCCGTGCAACCACTACACAAGTTGCACGTACACATAACACATTTACTAGTAAAAAATTCTAAAGGATAAATGCCAGTATGCCACACAAGTTCATCTCCAATTCATGTGATAAATTTGTGCACGACTAGTCTACATATATTCACAGCGCTACCGTTCACAATTACTGTACTCCACTTACACGTTATAGATGGGCTACATGTCCTGCTCCAGGTTCTAGTCCCAGGTGTTCTTCATGGATGGCACGATCCATAGCGGTGGGCAACGGGAATCATTGTCGCAGCTTTCTAGTCCGGTTCCACATGATGGAGACTCATCCAAGCTGAAGCGACATAAATCAGGGATAGCGTGTCCCAGCATGTCGTTCATCCGGCGGTGCGCACTGAAGACACAACCATGCTTCATGAACGGCAGGCCTTCCGTGTCGTGCACAGAAGGTGGCATCCGCTTCACAATGGGGTAGTTGTCCCCGATGAAAAGCGAGTACTCTCCAAGAATGTTCCTCGGCACCCACGTAGCATCACGAGGGTCGAACTCGGCACCGTTCATCTGGTACACGCGGCATCCCAGATCTGGACACATGGTGACGTACATAGTCAAGGTCCATGCATAATAATGTTGTGCTCAAATATGGCGGTCAGTAATACTGTGCAGCAAATAGTACTACTCCGGTATAGAGGAAGTAAAATAACCGGCTTACGTGGTGGATTGCCTCTTGGGCTGATGATGATGAACAATACAAGGAAGAACAGCCTCGCGAGGGTCTGTTCTTGGCTGGGGCGATGGACTGCTGGGAGGAGCTCAGTCACCCTTCTCTCTCTCTCTACCTGATCTTCTCTATCCTTCGATCCCTCTCTTTTCTTTCAACCTCTCGGCCCCGGCCCCCTTTGCTCTGTGGGTGGCTGGTCCTATTTATAGAGGCCCTGATCCTCTTCCCAAATATCGAGCGGGAAGGGAGCCAACAATGGCGGGCTAATTTGAAGGGGGGCAGCTAGTATCAGCTATCCTGACAAAAATAGTCTTCGCCTGCACAAAGCTCTGGTGATGACGCCGTCTTGGGCTCCACGGTGACCTCTATCTTGTAGTCCTCCTGGTCTTGGTCTCGTTGCACCGAAATGGCAACCTTTTCCTGATGCATCGGTACTCCGCGGCTGCGCTTGCCCCCTTTGCACCAAAGAGGAAGGGAGGACACTGCGCGGGCTGGCACCCGCCTGGCACCCCCAGTCGTCATGGCTTGCGTCATGGGCACCTCATGAGGTACCCCACCTTGATTTCTCTGCCTCCTCGTGAGCCAGCCTGACGAGTCCGCGCCTGAGGAAGCTCCGCGTCGTCCGCCCCGCGAGGCTTGGCCCCTCGCGAGGGTCTTGGGTTTGTGTTGGTGAAGATGGGCCGCGCTGGGCCCCCCTTTGAGCCACGCCGCAGGCCGCAGGCAGGCAAGTCTGGGGACCCCCGTTCCCAGAACGCCGACAGTCATCGCCCCGTGGACAGAACCATTCCTGGCCTACCTAACTAGGCAGGAACTACCCGAGGACCAAAATGAGGCACGCTGCATAGTGCAGCGATCTAAAGCCTACAAGGTCCACAAGGGAGAGCTTTATAAGAAAAGCACTACCGGAGTCCTTCAAAGGTGCATCTCCGAAGAGGAAGGGCGGAAGCTTTTGGCAGAAATCCATGCCGGACTCGACGGCCATCACGCCGCAGCCCGGGCCCTTGTAAGCAAGGCCTTCCGTATGGGTTTTTATTGGCCGACAGCCCGGGCAGATGCGCAGCATCTGGTCCAGCATTGCGTCGGTTGCCAGCTATTTGCAAACCAAAGCCATATGCCGCCTACCACTCTCCAAACAATCCCCATTACTTGGCCCTTTGCGGTCTGGGGGCTTGATATGGTCGGACCCCTTAAAGGGGGAACCCATAAGAAAAAATACTTACTGGTCATGGTGGATAAATTCACCAAATGGATAGAAGCCAAACCTATCAAAACGGCTGAATCCGGACTGGTGATAGACTTCATATCCGGGGTCGTACACCGTTATGGCGTCCCCCACAGCATCATCACTGACAACGGCACGAACTTTACAGCCGACGAGGTGAAACTTTGGTGCAGCAACATGGGCATCAAGCTCGATTATGCTTCTGCCTATCACCCACAAACTAACGGTCAAGTCGAGCGAGCGAATGGTCTTATCATGAGCGGCATTAAACCCAGATTAGTGCGGTCCTTAAAGGAGTCAAACACGCACTGGGTAGAGGAGCTCGACTCTGTACCATGGGAGCTGCGGACCACGCCAAATCACACTACCAGATACACACTATTCTTCATGGTGTACGGCGCAGAGGCGGTTCTGCCTTGCAACATAATTCATGACTCACCTCGAGTGCGCATGTACGAAGAAAAAGAGGCCGAGCTTGATCGGCAGGATAGTTTGGACGCCCTGGAGGAGGAGCGCGATGTGGCAAAGGCCCGTTCTGCATTCTATCAGCAACAGGCTCGAAGGTATCAAAGCGGAGAAGTACGGGCCAAAATCTATAACATTGGCGAACTAGTTCTACGCCTGCCGGAGAAGAAAAAGAACAAGCTCAAGCCCAAATGGGAGGGTTCCATCATTATTCACCAGGTTCTGACCGGTGGAGCATACCGTTTGCGGGATGCATCGGATAATCGACTTGAGCCAGACTCCGAAGATTCTACGCCTAGCGCCGGACTCTATGTTCGTCTCCTCACCTCCGTCAAATTTTTGCATATCTGTCTTTTCTCTCTTTCTCCCTTTTTACTCTCTTCAAGGCCCATAAAGGCTATACTTGTGTCCTGGTTACACAATCTTGACGCGCTAACCGCGCTCATTATACCTGGGGGCTTCTTATATAGAAGCTTAATCTAACTATTTTCCTGGGCTTTACGTCCCATACATGTGTTATTCTTCCGCATGTACCTTTTTTTGCCATTATATGCATCGATATGACTTAAGTTTTGGCCAAGCTGGGTTGCTTGGCTCTTGTATTTATGCCCTATGTTCCCGTTAATTCGGCTAGGGCATAAGGGGAGCACGTCTGCGATTGTTACTGCCGGGTCAGCCGGATGTGTACTTCAGACTAGGTGAAGCCGAAAGCTAGCGTTCTTAAGGGAATATTCGGTCGGTGAATAAAAGATGACTTTTATCTAATTTGAAACATGCCCCCGGATGTTTATATCCTGCATCTCTTTTCGTAGTTCGGACATGCACATTAGGGCATGCGTACCCAGGGAAAGGAACCTTTAACGGAACTATTCTCCCTGGAAGATGTTTCTTACTACCCATGTAATATAACATAACTAGTTGGGTACTTGTCTGTTCAAGCACTTATGACCCTTACGCCTGGTCTCCATGCATGCCTCAGTTTTTACATAACCGAGCGGGTATTCGGATACACTCCGGACTGTCGGGTCCAGAGGTCGAAGCGAAAAGGTCCGCCATGACAAATGATTTACAATCCGGCTAGGGACATTACATATGTCACTTGAATTACACAGTCACTAAGACTGATTCAATTCTTCTTATATACCATCCAATAGGCTGTCTAGCCTACAATCCTGTTGGGAATACTTTGCGGCTAATTCTACTTGATCATACACTAAACTGACGGGGATCTCTTTCCCATCGGGCCCCACAGGTCCGACCTCGGCCATGTGGTTTGGGTCCGCTTTGGTATATCGTGTCTTCACCATGGCCCAGGCTTCCCTTGCACCTTGTCGGCAGGTTGATATCTTCCATAATCGGAAGCGCCGCCGCGCTCCCTTGAGATTCTCTATAAGCTCCCCCATGCCTCCTGGCGGGGACGCGGATAGCCACAAGGCTTGGGCAATACCCTGCATCACATGCCGAACTTGTTCGTGCAGTTGTGAGAGCTCTGGTAGAAGATCACCCGAAGACCTGCGCATCTCCTCCACAGGACAACCCGTCAGCATACCTGTAGACATAACTCTGTTAGCCGGCTTCTTCGCCGAACTCCTTTAAAAGTTCGTTCAAGCACTTACTAAAAATCCCGCGCCGAAGCCGTTTATTCTCCTTCACGGAGTCTGCAAGCTGGGCTCAGACATCTTTCAGTTCCACGCCCAGCCGGATATTGGCGTCTTGGAGATCATTTTTCTCCTGCCTGACTCGCGTCAGCACGCGCTCGCCAGCATTTCGCTGTCGATCATCACGTGCCGCATCCACCTCCACGGCCTCCGGAGTCACTCTGGGGCCACCTCCAACATCTATTGTTAGATTTGCATACATGTCGCATACTACCTGGTACTCGTATTCTTTGCAATGGATACAAGTGTTACCAGAGGGACCCTTCTCGGACTCCTTCAATGCGGCAACAGCGGCCCCTAGCTTGGCCTTGCACTCGTCCAGCTCTTGAGACAATTGGGAATTCTTCTCTCTAAGAACCTGCACAAATAATGATCCTTAAATCAGTTGCGTCAATTGTTTCATGTCTTAGGGGCTACTGATACATATATTCGTCATATTTGCTTACCCGTATATCCTTTACATACTGGTCCGTGGCTCTGGCTAGACCATTTTGAGCAGCACGGATGTACGCGTCTCCGGAATTGAAGGCATCAAATGCCTCTAGTGAGAAACAAGCATCGCGGAGTACGGCCCAGCGACGCCTGTGATTCATGGCGCTCTCCCCTTCGGAATTTGTAGCGGATAGTCTGTCCGCATCCTCTGTAGGAGGATCATCCGGCGTCTGCCCCGCGTTAGCTTCCGCCTCCATGTCCGGCCCTAGAGTCCGACTGGTCGAGGCGTGATCGGCAGCCTCTCCGGATATAGTCTGGTGAGCGTTTTTTCTGCTAAGAAACACAGACGCCATTATATTTTAAGAAAGACGACAGCCATAGAGTGAGGTTTTGCGTCATACCTCTGTGCCGACGTCTCCGTCCTGGCCGCCTTCCTTTTTGGCCTACCCGGCTTCGGTGCCTCTTGTTGGCTAGTTACTGCGGGTTCGGCACGGCGTCCCGAATGCATTCCCTGTAAAACACCATATGTGTATGGTAGGTGAAGTGCATAAAGGGGGATCCTTTTTAGGAGTTTGGACTTTGGTTTTTCTTACGTGCGACGCAGGGAGTAGTCCAGGATAGTCGGCCGTTATGGCCACCATGGCGTCATCATAGCTCAATTGATAGAATTGCATGTCTATCAGCTCCACGAATATGTCTGGATCCTCTTCGAGTCTCGGATCGAGGGCCCGACCAGGGTCCTCTGGTTGTGGAGGTGGGCTGTTGACCTCCCTTACAGCTTTTCGCAGTTCCTGCCGTGAAATGGCAAGGTGAGTACTTAAGACGAAGAATGCGGGAAGGATGGGAGTAAAGAGGTACACCTCACCCAGCTTGGAGGGTTGTACATGGATAATCCGTCCTGTGGCTTGATACGGATGAACTCCTCTTCCTCTCCCTTGAACAACTCGGACAGAATTTTTGCTAAAGAAGCAACGGAGTCCGGTCCCTTACGCCTGCAACGGGTGGCATCATCTTCCCCGTTAAAATACCACAGGGGGTGCCCTCGATATTGAAGTGGTTGCACTCCCCACATTATGCATATTGACATAACGTCGATTATTGTCAATCCTGATTGAGCCAACGCTTTAATCCGGTTCATCAGGTAAAGGACTTCTCTGTTGTTTTCCTCCTGGGGGCTCCGTGGGCGCCAGCTTCGGCGTTTCTTCAGAGGAGCATTGTTGAACTCAAGAAGACCCCGCCGAGCAGGGTCTGGAAGGGGGACGTCCTCCATGTAAAACCACTCCGAAGGCCAGTCTTCGGATGTCTTCTTCGGAGTACCGGACATGTATCCGGTCTCGGCGATGCGCCATATTTCGGCTCCGCCCACCTGATAAAGTGACCCCTTCTATGTGTGGGGCACAATGCAAAATAACCTTTTCCACAGCTCGAAATGAGCCTCGCAACCCAGAAACATCTCATAAAGGGCAACATAACCAGCGATGTGTAATATGGAAGCATGGGTGAAATTATGCAGTTGGAGGCCGTAAAACTCCAGGAGCCCGCGGAGGAACGGATGAATTGGAAATCCGAGTCCCCTTAGTAAGTAAGGGACAAGGCATACCCGCTCCCCCTTAGAGGGACTGGGGAAGCTCTCCGCTTGCTCCCCGTTATTATAGGTGGCGAGCCCGGCTCGGACGGGGACAATATACGCTGGAGGGAGAAATCCCTTGGTCTGCAACTCCACTAATCGGCTGTGCGGGACGGAACACTTCTCCCAATCACCGGGCTTAGGGCTATGGGAGCAAGAGGAGGAGTTGCGGTGGCCGGCTATGATGGAATGGATTTTTCCGAGCGTGCTCCGATGGATTCTCGCCGTGGGAGGATGGTGTGGATTGGATCTAAGAATCCCCATCCCTTTAATAGACGATTTATTTACCTGGCTAGGGGGCGAATGTAAAAATGCCCTGGCTTCTCGCATTTGCTCGACGCGTGGAAGATGGCCCTTATTGGGCGCATAAGCCAAGAAGTCCAACATTTATGGGAGCCGGACACTACTTAGGAGATATTCAGGATTTGGAGAAGAACCCGCCTTGCAATGTCGAAGACAATACTACGCGTCGGACTCATCGTCATTGAAGCCTGGTTCAGGGGCTACTGAGGGAGTCCTGGATTAGGGGGTCTCCGGACAGCCGGACTATATCCTTTGGTCGGACTGTTGGACTATGAACATACAAGATTGAAGACTTCGTCCCGTGTCCGGATGGGACTCTCCTTGGCATGGAAGGCAAGCTAGGCAATACGGATATGTAGATCTCCTCCCTTGTAACCGACTCTATGTAACCCTAGCCCCCTTCGGTGTCTATATAAACTGGAGGGTTTAGTCCGTAGGACGATATACAATCATACCATAGGCTAGCTTCTAGGGTTTAGCCTCTATGATCTCGTGGTAGATCAATTCTTGTAATACTCATATCATCAAGAACAATCAAGCAGGACGTAGGGTATTACCTCCATCAAGACGGCCCGAACCTGGGTAAACATCGTGTCCCCTGCTTCCTGGTACCATCTGCCTTAGACGCACAGTTCGGGACCTCCTACCCGAGATCCGCCGGTTTTGACACCAACAACAGGGTGTCTCCGATGGTGTTTGTTGAGTTCGCATAAATTGAGATTAGGATTTGTCACTCTGATTGTCGGAGAGGTATCTCTGGGCCCTCTTGGTAATGCACATCAATATAAGCCTTGCAAGCAATGTAGCTAACGAGTTAGTTACGGGACGTAGCATTACAGAACGAGTAAAGAGACTTGCCAGTAACGAGATTGAACTAGGTATTGAGATACAGATGATCGAATCTCAGGCAAGTAACATACCGATGACAAAGGGAACAATGTATATCGTTATGCGGTTTGACCGATAAAGATCTTCGTAGAATATGTGGGAGCCAATATGAACATCCAGGTTCCGCTATTGGTTATTGACCGGAGACATCTCTTAACATTAGGGTCAGCATGCTTAACGTTCGGTGACGATCGGTATTTTGAGTTTATGTGTTTTGATGAACCAAAGGTTGTTCGGAGTCCTGGATGTGATCACGGGCATGACGAGGAGTCTCTAAATGGTAGAGACATAAAGATCAATATATTGGATGACTATGTTTGGACATCGGAATGGTTCCAGGTGATTCAGGCATTAACCGGAGTACCGGGGGGGGGGGTTACCGGACCCCCCCGGGGAGTATATGGGCCCTAATGGGCTTTAGGGGAGAGAGGGAGGGGCTTCCTAGGGTAGGTCGCGCGCCCCCAAGGCCTAGTCTGAATTGGACTAGGGGGGAGGGGCGGCGCCCCCTCCACTACAAAAAAATATACTTCCGTGATGATACGTGTTTGTCACAGTAGGTCGCGTTTTTTATCACGCATGTACATCCATGACAAACTTATGAAAAAATCAAGATAGTCATACCTGTGTTGTCGTAGAAGTGTTCCATGACATTACCAAAATTATCATCACGGAAGTTTCCACTTCCATGACGATAAATCGCGCGTCACAGAAGTGCTTTCGTCAAGGGTGACCGACACGTGGCATCCACTGTAATAGAACGACGTTAAGCTATAGGGTCGGGTTTTGGATCCGATAACCCGTTAACAGCCCTGACCAATGGGGATTTTCCACGTGTAAAATCATCATTGGCTGGAGGAAACATGTGTCGGCTCGCCGTTGGGACAGATGTCATCCGCTCATTGGACAAAAGGGGCCTATGATACGGCGACACGTGGCACGGCCCAACAGAGGTGTCGGGACCCCGATTCTAAGTTACACCGATCTAGCATGTAACACCTCATATCACTTTGCGGCCTCACGCACGGCATTCCCACGGGTGTCGCCTTACCATGGCCCGGGATCGTTTGCGCCTTTTTCTCACGTATATGATAGTATCGCTAGCATCCATATGACAGAGAACCCGGGCCAACATGACTAGTTGTGAACCCAAAGTGGCACTAACTTATAGGGAGAGGCATACATGAAATAACATCGAGCATGTCGGTCAGTAGCGTGTGAATCCGGGCTGTAGCAACTGGGCTAACAGGACTCCGGGAACCCGGGCTGTAGCAGGCTAGGCAGGACTCCGGATGTCACCGCGTGACATTTCCCCGAAGGGTCAGACACAAGAACGAAGTGAATCACATGACGGACAGTCAAAGTGTTCTGGAGCAGTAGTGCTGGGCTAGCAGGACTCTGGTAAACCGGGTTGTAGCGAACTACCATGGCTCGGTGGAAGCGCTAGACTACATTTCCCCATAAAAGAGGCTACCAAGGATAGACAACTAGGTTGTCGGATCCCACACATAGCAATACACGTTACACGTACGCATAACATGCAAGTATGTGCTGTACAACATGGTATCACAACATAACGCGAACTCATATAGATAAAGGCCTAGAAGAGCCTCATAGCATTAAATACAAACAAGGGTCACATGACCCATCATTTAGAGCATACAAGCAACGGAAGCATTACATGTCTGAGTACAGACAACTACAAAAGGAAAAAGGCTGAGAAGCCTGACTATCTACAAGTCCCTCCCAAGGGTACAAGATCTTAGCTGAGGTAACAAGCTACTTGTCGAAGTCCAAGCGGTACTACTAGTGAGACAGATGTCTCACCTGCAAAACATAAATAAAGCAAACGTGAGGACAAAGGTACTCAACAAAACTTACATCAGATCCTATCATACATGCATTAGTATCAATAAGGCAATGTGGGGTTTAGTTGCAGCAAGCCAGCTTTGACTCAGTGGCTATCCTGTTCTATGACTACGAGAAACTTCTTTGAGGTGAGGCAGCGCACACGAGTCCACTAATCACCACAACAATACACTACTATGGATTCATTCCCGTCTCTCTACGAGAAGGCCATCCATAGCACTCACACTTGTCTTGAGCATTTTAGAGTATCCACTTTAAGTTTCTATGTACCACGTAAGCATCCAAGAAGTCCATAACCGAGGACACAGCTATTCGAATAGATCATGATAACCCTGCAGGGGTGTACTTCACACATGCTCTCACCACTTATCGCCGTTTACATGATGTGTACTTGGCAACCTTCAAGCGGAAGACCAGCGAGGGTGTCGGCCATGACCTGACTAACCACGCAAGTCTCTCATCCAGGTTTATCGCCTATTCGGGTTCCATCCGCAAGGAGATCCGGCCGGGGTGTCGCTCACGGCCCCAAACGATGTGAGCAGGGTTCCCAAGCCCACCATCCAGGTGCCACTTGGTACACCGTGCCACTGTGCCTAGTCTGTCCCAAGCCCACCTGGCCGGGTGCCACTTGGTAGACTACTAAGACTACCTACAAACACCAGAAACTATTTGCAACTCCTGGACAGAGATCAAGTTGGCTAATAAGTTGAGAGAGCTTGGAGCGCCCGGAGCCCGATGTGTGGTAGTAACTAGTCATTGGACAACTTACACAGAACTCAGTTCTTAAGGACGGTCCCAATGAGGCAACCCACCATGTACTCCTACATGGCCTCTCACCGCTACCTTTACCAAATCGTGTTCACACGCTTAATTCTTAGCACCAGAACATATCGTAACACTCCAATTCATTCTCGATGAATCAGACCTGACACAACTCTAAGCAATAGCAGGCATGGCATGGTAGGAATCACAACATGGCTCAATCAACTCCTACACCCTGATTTTCATGCCACAACACTTAAGCTAATAAATCATGATAAAGTGTGGTTTGACAAAAACTTTTGCATTATTTGGCTTTTATTTGAAGTTGGTTTTCTCTCTGTGTTTTTTCAAGTGCTCTTTAAAGTCAACACAACTCCCCCTCCCATACTTCATCTCCTTACCCCAAACATCTGCACAATGATCATGCCATGTGTATAGTGCAATATAGTATTTTCTTACAAAAATAATTTGGCCAAATGGTATTTTCAAAAATTAGTTTTCCAAAAACCCCTGAATTGAGGTTTGCACTGCAAGTACTTGATTTGGGGTGTGAAAAATCTTTCAAAAAGTATATTTGAATCTTATTAGATATAGGGCTCCCATAAACCACAAAAATATAATTTTAAAAGTTATTTTCCTATTTTATTTAAAAGCTTTTTCTTAAGGCCAGAAATGGTCTTTAATAGGGAAAAATTATTTTATTGTTTCAAAAAAATTTGACAAAAACCTAGAGAAACTCAGTGGACATATATTGTCCATATATAAGAGTTTCAACACATGGTCATGTTCAAAATAATGGTAAAATCCCTCAAATACCCTTTTTGGATATTTCAAGCTTTTGAAATATTTACAAAGGAAATATTCCCCAAAAATTCCAAGAAAATTCTAGCATGTCACATATGACATGTTGGATGATCTTGCCAAGTCTCATGTCATGGAGAATAGCATAACCCCATGAAATCCCCTCAAAACCATTTCTGTCCATTTTCAAGTTTGAACAACTTTGCACTGTCAAACATGTCCAGATGCTCTCAAACTTGGTGCACATGCTCAAATGGTGTAATAATTCATCTAGACCAAATGGCACAAGTTGGAGAGAATGTTATATTGATCAAAGTGCCCCAAAACCCTCTCTGTCCAGAACCAAATTTGAACAAGTTTACTTTGGCAGCTTTCTCATTTTGATGTCAACTTCTGTGGACATGTTCTGAACCTCAAATGATGACACTACCCTAAGTGGTGCATCAAGGAGAATAAATTTGCATGACTAAATCATGGAAAGTCCATTTCTGTTGATTTCTAGGGTTTACCAAAGTTACATTGGCAATTTCGCCCAAATGAGCTCAAACTTGGTGAAACACCCTATTTCTATTGTCCATTTTGTCCTGTCAAGTCTCATGCCAAATGGAATCCTTTTCCTTGCCCAAACAAGCAACAAACACCTTCTGCAAAATTTCCAAAACCACCTTTTTGACCACTTCCACTAATCTCCATGACCCTATCTTTTTACCACAGCTGCCCCAGGTCACCTCCTACCTCCAGTAACTCTCCTCCTTCAACAACTCAATTATTTGGGGGTAAAACCCATCTCTTTCTCTCTCTATTTACTCATGGCAACTCCTCCTCTCTCTCTCTCACATTTCTATATGCAGCACCCCACCTAGCTCCTGACCACTCCAGAGCATCCAAGGAAGCTCCAGGACACAAGTGGACATGCCCGTGACCTTTTAAAATGGCCATGCCGGCCATATGCATGCTCTGGAGCGTGCTACAGTGCGCCCTTGCACTGTAGCTGCCCTTTTGCCTGATGCCTCCGACCACCTCGGGCCACCCCAGCGCGTCCGACGATGCGCCTCGACGTCTGTGACACTCCACACCTCTGTCCCCCTCTTCCTTCTCCGTCCTGTGGCCTCCCTCGCACGCGCGCCGGCCGCCTGCAAGCTCCAATGCACGACCTCACACGCGCGAGCTCTCTGGAGCCTTCCCTGCTCCTTCCCTTCCCTCCTCTGGACGTGGACCTGATCCACGAATGGTCTGGACTCGTTCACGAGTGCCCTCACGGCCTCTGGCCTCGCCCGTGAACTCGCCGGCGCACGAGTCCACGGTGGACCAGTGCCCGGCTATATAAGCCACCTCGGGCCGCTCCAGTAGCATCTGCCTCCTCCTCACACCACCAAGAGCACGCCCGCACCACCCAAACGTCCTCAAGGGGCTTCTGTGCTTGGGATCGACCGGAGCTCCGCCACCTCGGGTCGCCGTCGATCCAGAGGTATACGCCTTCTCCGCTACCGCTCTCACCCGATCTAGAACCGTCGTGCCTCCTCGTCGCCGGTGAACCAGGCCACCCCGGCGACCAACTCCACCTCCATCTGAACGGCGGCTCCTCCCTGAGTACAACGGTACCACCGACGCATCCTCTCGTGCCCTATATCACCGCCGGCAAGCTCGCCGTCGCCTCTGGACGGAGGTAGACGACGACGGCCGTGGGCCCTGTCCGTCAGCCTCACGCCCTGACGGGTGGGACCCACACCCACCCGTCGGGTTTAAAAATGCATGCGCGCGCGCACCGGTTCACCGTCGGTCAAAGGCGTACTTCGCCTTTACGCCTTTGATGTGGCAGCCTTGCGCGGGCTGATTTTCCTCTGGGCCTGCTGCACTGTGGCCTTTCTGGCCCAGTGGCACAGTGCCACTTTTCTTTTTCTTTTTCTGTCACTTTTCCAAAAATTCCACAGGATTAAATATTCATCCAAATGCAATAATTCCAACTCCCATATTTTTCTAAAAATCCCACCTATTTAATGGTATAACTTTCACTCATGTCCAAACAAGTTTTGTGTACTTTTCATATTCAAATTCAAATTTGAATATATTTAAACCCCTTTGAAAATCTGTTTCTCCTATTCTGCCACTCCAAATCCAAAAACTAGGAATTTTCCCCTTCTTAGTTTTCACCCTAATATTTAACAAAAATGAGTTGACATTTTTCTGAGCACTTTGGTTTTTCTGTTTTATTATTGCCTTATTTTTCTCGTTATTATTTTGCGACGATAGATTGTGTTGCTGGCGAAGGAGTTGGACCAGAAGACTTTGAAACCCAGAAGACTTTGTTGAGCCAGGCAAGCAGCCCTTTGACCATGTCTATGAAACCCCTTTTTATGCATGACATATAGCACCATATTGTTGTTGCAAGGGAATCATGATGAGGTGGATACACTTTGATGGTTTGCCTCCGTTACTTCCTCGTTGATACTTGCATTGTGCATGACCCTACCTCCTTATGAGGGTTATGCCGGTGGGAGTAGATAGGATGCTAAAGTAGTTGCTACGCAAAAAGGGACAGGAATATGCATGGTGATGGAGACAAAGTATTTTCAAAGGACTTTTCAAAAACCCATCGGGTGCCACTTATGCCCGGGGGAGATGATGAGTTGGGTAACCACTTTATGACGAAGTGGTGTACCGAGGCAAGTGTGCGTGTTGTTTTTCAAAACGGATTGGTTTAAGTTGCGACCGTTATTCCAACCTTACATGCGCAACCACTCTACCCTTGTATGGGAAAGGGCATTATTGATTACCTAGGCCGATACTAGCTTGGAGCCCACATTACTAGTGACGGGAGAGTTGTTGGTGCGCTCTCTCGGGACGGGGTCGTGCCAGGTAGGGCGGCCATGACTGTTTTCACAGGGCACCAGATACACCGTTGTGTCCCCTCTCGGATGTTACGATCTCGAGTGAGTCTCGTATGATGTACATCGTGACGATACGGAACAACGAGTGGACTCCATGTTAGTGTCGTCTAGGGAAAGATAGTGATCGGGTGCTTACCCCGGGTACTTGAGGTACCACGGGTCGTGGATGACACGGAAGTTCCCCGGATCTTGTGGGTAAAGTGTGCAACCTCTGCAGAGTGTAAAACTATTCGAATAGCCGTGTCCACAATCAAGGACAGTTGGGTAACCGCTCTTGGGCTACGTCCGCATGTTTACAAACCAGTGTATGTGTTTGGATAAGTGGGAAGAACTACTTGGGTCAAGTCAAAGGACTTGACTTGATTGAGTTGGGTTGATGCCCACTCTATTTATGTTGATATCTGTAACCTGTCCTCATGGTTACTTGAATTCTCCTGATGCATGTCTTACAAGTTGTTGAGCATGTCATTGCACTCAAAACTAGCTTTCTGCAAAAATTTACCTATATCATGCATTGTTGTATCTTGAGCCAAAACATGGGTTGCTTGCGAGTACATTCAAAGTACTCATTGGCTTTCCACTAGTTATTTTATTGGCCAGGCATGAAAGAACAGGATATGATGAAGAATATTTTGGTGACGAACATGCGAACTAGGACACTTCCTAGTCAGAATACCTGTAGGGTTAAGGCAGATGGCATGGGTCCAAGTTATCGACGAAGATTTCCGCTGCAATGTTATACTCAAGACTTGACCATAATGGTCCTACTTGTGTAATACGATATGTATGGATGTAAGACTCTTGTTATTCAGCTTATGTGTGTTCAGTGAGCATTGATCTCTGGGATCACTGTACACGTGCATTCGGTGATCACGACTTATGAGTCGGGGTCCCCACACGGCCTCACGCACGGCATTCCCACGGGTGTCGCCTTACCATGGCCGGGGACCGTTTGCGCCTTTTGGCTCACATATATGATAGTATCGCTAGCATCCATATGACAGGGAACCCGGGCCGACATGACTAGTCGTGAACCCAAAGTGGCACTAACTTACAGGGACGGGCATACATGAAACAACATCGAGCATGTCGGTCAGCAGCGTGTGAATCTGGGCTGTAGCAACTGGGCTAACAGGACTCCGGGAACCTGGACTGTAGCAGGCTAGGTAGGACTCCGGATGTCACTGTGTGACATTTCCCTGAAGGGACAGACATAGGAACGAAGTGAATCACATGACGGCCAGTCAAACTGTTCTGGAGCAGTAGTGCTGGGCTAGCAGGACTCTGGTAAACCGGGTTGTAGCGAACTACCATGGCTCGGTGGAAGCGCTAGACTACATTTCCCAATAAGAGAGGCTACCAAGGATAGACAACTAGGTTGTCGAATCCCACACATAGCAATACACGTTACACGTACACATAACATGCAAGTATGTGCTGTACAACATGGCATCACAACATAACGCGAACTCATATAGATAAAGGCCTAGAAGAGCCTCATAGCATTAAATACAAACGAGGGTCACATGACCCATCATTCAGAGCATACAAGCAAAGGAAGCATTACATGTCTGAGTACAGACAACTACAAAAGGAAAAAGGCTGAGAAGCCTGACTATCTACAAGTCCCTCCCAAGGGTACAAGATCGTAGCTGAGGTAACAAGCTACTCGTCGAAGTCCAAGTGGTACTACTAGTGAGACAGATGTCTCACCTGCAAAACATAAATAAAGCAAACATGAGTACAAAGGTACTCAACAAGACTTACATCAGATCCTATCATACATGCATTAGTATCAAGAAGGCAATGTGGGGTTTTGTCAGGACCCCGACTCAATGCCACATCGATCTAGCATGTAACACCTCATATCACTTTGCGGCCTCACGCACGGTATTCCCACGGGTGTCGCCTTACCTTTGCCCGGGACCGTTTGCGCCTTTTGACACACGTATATGACAGTGTCGCTAGCATCCATATGATAAGGAGCCCGGGATGACATGGCTAGTCGTAAACCCAAAGTGGCACAAACTTACAGGGACAGGCATCCATGACCCAGCATCGAACGTGTCGGTCATCAGCGAGTGAATCCAGGCTGTAGCACTGGGCTAGCAGGACTCCGGTGAACCGGGCTGTAGCAGGCTAACAGGACTCCGGTATTCATCGCGTGACATTTCCCCGAAGGGACAGACACAGGAACGAAGAAGGACACATGCCGGCCAGCCTAAGTGTTCCGGAGCAGTAGCAAGCTACCATGGCTCAGTGGAAACACTAGGAGACATTTCCCGGTAAGAGAGGCTACTAAAGATAAACAACTAGATGGTCAGATCCCACACATACCAAGCATTTCAATAACATACACACAATATGCTCGATATGTGCAATACAACATGGCATCACAAAATGACTCTACGACTCAAGTAGTTTATTCAATAGGCTCCGAGGAGCGAGATATTACAAACATGGGTCTCATGACCCAACACTCAGAGCATACAAGTCAAAGCACAAGCGGAAGCTATCATGTCTGAGTACAGACAACTATAAATGAAAAAGGCTGAGAAGCCTGACTATCTATCAGATCCTGCCGAGGGCACAAGATCGTAGCTGAGGTATCAAGCTAAACGTCGAAGTCCACGTGGAACTACTAGTGAGACTGAAGTCTCTCTGCAAAAACATAAAATAGGCAAACGTGAGTACAAATGTACCCAGCAAGACTTACATCAGAACTATCTACATATGCATCATTATCAACAAAGGGGATGGTGGGGTTTAACTGCAGCAAGCCAGCTTTGACTCGGTGGCTATCCTAAACTACGACTGCAAGCGACTCTTTTGAGGTGGCGCACACGAGTCCACATATTCACCATATCAATACACCACTATGGATCCGCTCCCGTCTCCCTACGAGAACGCCATCCATAGCACTCACGCTTATCTTGCGCATTTTAAAGTATCCACTTTCACTTGTCTATGAACTGATATAAGCAACCCAGAAGTCCTTTTCCGCGGACACGGCTATTCGAATAGATGATGTTAACCCTGCAGGGGTGTACTTCTTCATACATGTTTCCACCACTTAGCGTCTGCACACGACATGTGCTCGGCAGACTTCAAGCGAAAGCCGACGTGGGTGTAGACCACGACCTACCTAAACACTCAAGTCTCTAGTCCAGGTTTATCGCCTATTCGGGTTCCATCCATGAGGAGATCCGGCCGGAGTTTCGCTCACAGCCCCAAACGATGTGAACAGGGTTCCCGAGATACCAAACGGGCATCCGGTACACCGTGCCACGTACCTACCGCATCACAGCCCACCCCTACGGTCAGCGCTGTCCACGGCCTCCAGTAAGCTACAAACACCAGAAACTACTTGCAACTCCTGGACAGAGGACAAGGGTGAATAAGAAGTCGAGCGGGGTCATATTTCAGGGCCCAATGTATGGTAGTAGCTGAATCATGGATCACAAACACAGAACTCAGTTCCTGAGGACGGCTACAATGAGACAACCCACCATGTACTCCTACATGGCCTCTCACCGCTACCTTTACCAAATCGTGTTCACACACTTAGCTCACACACAGTAGGACATGTTCACACACCTCTGATTCATCCCCGATGAATCAGACCTGACTCAACTCTAAGCAGTAGCAGGCATGACAAACAAGCATGAATGAGTAGGCACAACAGGGCTCAAACAACTCCTACTCATGCTAGTGGGTTTCATCTATTTACTGTGGCAATGACAGGTCATGCAAAGGATAAGGGGTTCAGCTACCGCAGCAAGTAACAGATGAATCGGTGTTGTCCTAATGCAGTAAAAGAGAGCAGGAAGCGAGAGAGTGGGATTGTATCGGAATGAACAAGGGGGTTTTGCTTGCCTGTCACTTCTGAAGATAACATTGAGTCTTCATCAGTGTCAACGATCACAACGTCGGAACATCCTCTACTGGGAGGGAACAGATACCGGCAACAAAGAAGAAATACAATCAATGCAATGCACAATATGATGCATGCTCATGACATGGCAATATGAATGTGTTTTGGGCTAATGCAACTAGCAACAGATTAAATGAAGTTGGTTTGAATACAAGATTCAAATTCAAACTCCATATATGGTATTTAAATGCCCTTTATTTGATTTGTGCTAAACAGCAGCTATAAGTTGTTCTAACATGCATGAAAATGGTACAGATGGATTCCTTGAATTTTTCTGATAATTTTTCATATATAAATTATTTAATTTGGGGTTACGGTTAATTTTCTATGATTTATTGAAGTTTTAGGCATTTTCTGGAATTTCAGAATTAAATTAAATCCAGAAAATACTTATTGCGTCAGCCCCACGTCACAGTGACGTCAGCAGGGTCAACTGGGCGCCTCCAGGTCAAACCTGACCTGTGGGACCCATATGTCAGTGTCACAGGAGTTAATCCCGGTCAAACCCAGCGCTGACTGGGGTTTGACCAGGGGTGGGGCCTACTGTCAGTGGGTCAGTGGCTTAACTAAAAGTAGTTATTAACTTAACCAAAGTTAGCAGGGGGCCGGGCCCACCTGTCATGGACCTAGGGGAGGTCAAACCCCTGGTCAGCCGAGGCTAACACGCCGGCGGCTCGTCGCCGGTGAAGCCCGAGACGGCGGAGGGGGTCGGAATTCCTCCTCCGGCGACCAAATGGCCGGCGGAGGGCAGCTACGCGTAGCTGGGAGTCGCCCGCATCCATTTGTGCAAACGGCAGGGGCTGAGGTGGCTCGAGCTCACCGGAACGGGGTCCGCGGCGGCGACCGGAGTTCGGGCCAGCACGGGCACGGGGCTACGCTTAGCGAGCGAGCGAGCTGAGAGGCTGGGCGGGCTCCTGGGAGATCCACGAGCTCGAGGTCGTGCTCGGACGCGAGTTCGGTGACCTGCAACGACGGCGGCGACATCGCCGGCGGAGCCGAGCTCGCGGCTCCGGTGGAATCGAGGCTACAGGGCGCAATCGAAGGGGAAAAGAGGGAGGGGAGGCGTGGGAGCTCACAGCGGTGCCGTAGGGGTGGTTAGCCGGCTCGGGGACGCGACGATGGTGGTGAATTGACGATGAAGATCCTCGGCGGCCGGCGATGGAAACGGCGATGGTGGCGGCGTTGCAGCACGTCCGGGAGGTCCGTAGCTCAACGAGGAGGTGGAGGGGGTTGTGGCGGAGCTCGCAAGCACAGCGAGGGGTCGAGGGGGAGACGGTGGCTGCGGTGGTGCTCGTCGGTGGCGGCGGCTCCGCTCGGGTCCGAGAGGGAGAGAGAAACAGAGGAGGGGGAGAGCTCGGGAGGGAGTGAGGGGCGGTCGGGGAGGCGCGTGGCGTCGTCCGGGCGTCGCTGGGGAGGCCAGGGAGGAAGCAGGAGGTGGCTAGGGGGGGGGAAGCAGGAGGTGGCCGAGGCAGCGTCGGCGAGCGCCACGCCTCGCCTCTGCTCGTCCTCCTGGCAGAGGAGGAAGAGGACAAAGGAGGAGGAGGTGGGCTGGGCCGGCCACTTGGGCCGCCAGGTAAGCCCAGGTGAGATTCCTTCTCTCTCTCTGCTTTCTGTTTTATATTTCTGTTTTCTATTTTGTTCTGTTTTGTTTTAGTTTAGTAAAATACTAAACCATTTTAATAAATTCTGTAGTTTATTATGTGGTTTGCTAAAATATATACAAAGCCACTCACAAACTTCCAGAATTATTTGGAGTCATATTTAATATATATTAAATATAAATCCAAAGAAAATAGTTATTGGATTAATTCAAATGGCCAAAATAAATATCTCTGTGACTCCAAAAATATTGGTTTAAATTTTACCTCTCACCAATATTTCCATGGAATAACAGGAACATTTTCTTGGACTCATTTGAGAAGATTTAATTGTTGGTTGTTTTTAGAGGTTTCTGAGGCTTTGAAAATTCCTCAATTCAATTTCATTTGAATTTAAACATGATGCTCACATGAGGCTAACCTAGAGCAATGCCTGAAGCTAGGGATGTGACAACTCACCCCCACTAAACAAGAATCTCGTCTCGAGATTCAAGCGTAGGGTAGGATGAAGGGGAAACGCAAACTAGTACAATCTTCAGGATCCAGGGTGCACTTCAGTTGGAACGTTGATTCATTCACCATCTTTGACTCGAGGTCTTGCTCTGAGAAATCCTGTCACATGACATGGAGGGAAGAAGGAGACTCTAGAAGGGTCGATCTTCTCGAAGATCGAACAACTCACAGAATGAGACATAGCAACATCTCTCGAGCTGGGAGACGAAGCACACCTCTGAAGGAATGGAGTGGAACAGATGACGAGAGTTCACTAGGTAGACAACAATTTCACGCTTAAGAGGGTGGCAAACGATTGTCAACGTAGCGAGGAGTTGAGTTGCCATGATACCACGACGAAACATCCTGGAGTAGGGTGATTCATAGATTATTATCTTAAGTGGCAAAAAGAATTACTTTTGATATAGAGATCATTGAGACTCTCTATATCCAGCCTAAGGCAAATCACAGCGATCGTTTGGAGGGGGTCGGTAGAATGGCATACTCGGACTTGGATGATGTGGATTACCTTGTTGAAGACAACGTAATGGATGAATTTTGCTTATCACCGGAAATGGAAGAGACCCATGGTAGAATGGCACATTGGCGGTGCAAGCTGGGAACAAAATGCAAATGCTGGGAATGATTCTGGTAACTGGGGAAGAACCCAACAATAGAGAGTGAATTCAATGTTGGAGTGGTTATAGCATAACCGAGGAAATCTGGGGCAATCCCAGCTAGTGCCGATGATAAGACGTAGCGCTTGTGCGTGCTCTCAAGAACTTGAGCATTTCCACAATCATCAAGGTTTTATCAACAACCGCGTCAAGGGTGCTGACAACACAACATACTACCATGATGAATAGCGATGGACGATGCAGATGCGAAGGAGGATAACACTTTCTCAGATTTCACCTTAGCGAGGCCAAGCAAATAAAATCTGGATGATCGACCGAGAGACATTTAGCACTCCGCTTCTAATGTTCTCCTTGATGTGCTAGTATAACCCATTCATAGATATGGTTTGATATCTAAAACATCAAGTAAAAGGTCGGACTTCGGGAACACAAAAATCCATAGGGGCAACTAGGGAGTAAATCCTACGAAATCCCTAGGGGGGGGGTGGCCAACTTCCTCAAACAAGATACTATAATAATAGGTCTACCGGATGGGTGTGTTGGCCATGACATCCACCTTACCGGTTATCGAGAGACCAATATTATAGTTCTTAGGGAAATGTTCCAACCATCATATCTGCCTGAGATTCAGATCTGGTTGGTGTCAGGATATTCCAGACTCATCGAGTCTAGGAAGAAAAATGAAAGTTTGCAACACAAATCGACGAGATGACGTTGCGAGATTCTCGGGAAATGAACTACGATAGCAAGCTCCAAAACATGAGCTGGTTCTGCTACAAACATGTGAACACGTTGTCCCAGACAAGCATGACCACGTGGTAGTCTTATAATAAAACACTACCGAGTTCAGGAGGGGGAACCATCAACGAGGGTATCGAAGTTCTTTCATAAGTCCGGATTAGCTCTTATGAAGATACTCCTTCTCCTTGAACAAATCAATCAGTGGCTTGGTGTGCTAGGATACACATATGGAATGAAGGTTGCAAGTCTCCAGACCACAGAATACTTCGCACGTGTGCATGACTGACTTGCGATGATTCCAGAGGAAGCAACATTGACTTTTTCGAGTCCACAGCGGCAACTTGCATCAAATGCACATGAACTAGAGGAAGTCACTTCTTACATCCGAACATATGCTTCATGAGCTAGCATGAGCAAATGCTTTCAAAAGTTTCCAACACTAGCTTAATGTTCAGCAAAATTATGGAGAAGACAAGGATGTTGTCAATGGGCACAACAACAATTCATCTGGGTTTCCTTTTAAAAGGAATTCCATAGTTAAGTGAACACGGTGATAGCACTGGTCAGACCTAAAGATGTAATGGTGTATGCTCGAGGGATCAACCACGAATAAGACAACATTACGAGCATCGTTGGTACTGATTTGATTTGACGATAGCCCACACTCAAATCAAAGGATTGATAAGACAATAGGTCCAGCATCTGATCACAAGGACCAATCGATGAAGATATCATCTTTCTTCAACACACACTACACAAGAATATCCCTTTGGAACGAACTAAGTCAGACAAGCTTTTATCTTCCAACTCTCCAAGTTGTTGTCTAGCTTAACCAACTAGCTCAGGGATATCTAACACCGATCTTGGAGAGAGGGTGGTTCACAAGAAAACCAACTTGATCACGAGATCAACATAGCGGTCAGGTGACAACCTGGTAATACTTCCGAGAAGATCTTCGGAAAATCACGAACCACGGGTATGTTACTAAGCTCGAGAACAATCTCGCTTTTGAGGGCAAGACGATATGATCAAATGAGTGAGGACTTGACAAGATCCTAACTCATCAATCGAAGGGTGCACCGAAATAAGGACTAGGTAGCACGATCAGTCTTAGAAGGATGATTCGAAAACCAACATACTAAGAATGAAATTATTATCCTTTAACTACCAAGCAACAGAGTTGCTAGCAGTATTGATTTCACACATCACAATTCATTTGTCGGTATTCCGGTTGCATCAACACGAGGGCCGAGGAATGAACAGTGATGGCAAGAAGTATCACTGTACCAAGAGTTCATGGGATGGTGTGCAATTACTATAACAATCCCGATATAAAGATGGTAATACTCCAAGGTAGAACAGAACAAAAGCTGGATTAGCATTTGATCTGCGGAATACAACTACTTTGACCCAATCCTAGATATGGATGAGGTACTGGAGTTTGTTTCTCCTAGTCATTCTGCGATAGAATGGCTTGACGGACCACAAGAGTAATAGACATCGATAAACGAACGCACGCATACTCTTGACTATCAATTGATAGACGAGGGTCAGAATGCAACTAAAGAGAGACAACTCAAAGGAACATATAACTTTCTGAGTTGTGGATGCATAGATTAGTATGTCGAACCAAGTTCAACATATTTCTTCCGGATAACCCATGCGGAAAGGTAGAACTGGCAGAGTCACGATTTATGAATGGAGAACTCCTCAAGAGTACTCTAATTGTGATTTTTTTTGATCCAATAAACATCTGCCATAAGTAGTTCATGGTATTTGGAAGAAGAAGATACCACGGACTTCAAGGACTATCGCAAAGGTTACTAATATCCTAAAGGAACTAGCAATTACTATCAACATGAAGTAGGTAGAGTGAATCTCGGGTTCAAGAACCCAGGAATAGAATACCTATTACTAAGTAGCATCACGGGATGCTTTCGAGAGTAAAGGCCAGAATCATCACACTGGGACACAAATCATGACTAAATTACTAGATGATCCCCTAAGACACCTAGGGTCATAATACCAGCTCCAACATATATGTCAAGGCAATCAAGTACCTCAACTCACCGATTAGTGTGGTTAATCTGGCCCAAAGGAACATCGAAACGGGAGGAAAGAATTTGCAAATTGCTTCCAACTATTTAGAAACCTGGGATGACTCGGACAGCATAACGACTGTAAATGCTCAGAAAAGATTTGAGACATTCACAAAAATGGTGGCATAACCACTTAGAAGCACAATATCAAGGTTCCGAGATCAGCAATTATCATACGGAAGTAGTAGGAACTGAACTGAGACTTAAATCCAACAATCTTATAAGTCTACTGATTAGTAACACGTGATCCTAATAGAAAGAAGAGATAGCCTAGTTCTTAATCCCCGTAGAAGAGAAGATGACTCAGATCAGAAGGGCATAAGGTATAAGGAGTAAAAAGAGCCTTACGTTCCATCCCACAATCAATTCCCTTATATAACTAAAGAATTTCTAGACTCAACTTCGACCAGTTTGGCTTGGTAATCCTACAGGCAGTCAAGCTCTGATACCAACGCTGTCAGGACCCCGACTCAATGCCACATCGATCTAGCATGTAACACCTCATATCACTTTGCGGCCTCACGCACGGTATTCCCACGGGTGTCGCCTTACCTTTGCCCGGGACCGTTTGCGCCTTTTGGCACACGTATATGACAGTGTCGCTAGCATCCATATGATAAGGAGCCCGGGCTGACATGGCTAGTCGTAAACCCAAAGTGGCACAGACTTACAGGGACAGGCATCCATGACCCAGCATCGAACGTGTCGGTCATCAGCGAGTGAATCCAGGCTGTAGCACTGGGCTAGCAGGACTCCGGTGAACCGGGCTGTAGCGGGCTAACAGGACTCCGGTATTCATCGCGTGACATTTCCCCGAAGGGACAGACACAGGAACGAAGAAGGACACATGCCGGCCAGCCTAAGTGTTCCGGAGCAGTAGCAAGCTACCATGGCTCAGTGGAAACACTAGGAGACATTTCCCGGTAAGAGAGGCTACTAAAGATAAACAACTAGATAGTCAGATCCCACACATACCAAGCATTTCAATAACATACACACAATATGCTCGATATGTGCAATACAACATGGCATCACAAAATGACTCTACGACTCAAGTATTTATTCAATAGGCTCCGAGGAGCGAGATATTACAAACATGGGTCTCATGACCCAACATCAGAGCATACAAGTCAAAGCACAAGCGGAAGCTATCATGTCTGAGTACAGACATCTATAAATGAAAAAGGCTGAGAAGCCTGACTATCTATCAGATCCTGCCGAGGGCACAAGATCGTAGCTGAGGTATCAAGCTAAACGTCGAAGTCCACGTGGAACTACTAGTGAGACTGAAGTCTCTCTGCAAAAACATAAAATAGGCAAACGTGAGTACAAATGTACCCAGCAAGACTTACATCAGAACTATCTACATATGCATCATTATCAACAAGGGGATGGTGGGGTTTAACTGCAGCAAGCCAGCTTTGACTCGGTGGCTATCCTGAACTACGACTGCAAGTAACTCTTTTGAGGTGGCGCACACGAGTCCACATATTCACCATATCAATACACCACTATGGATCCGCTCCCGTCTCCCTACGAGAACGCCATCCATAGCACTCACGCTTATCTTGCGTATTTTAGAGTATCCACTTTCACTTGTCTATGAACTGATATAAGCAACCCAGAAGTCCTTTTCCGCGGACACGGCTATTCGAATAGATGATGTTAACCCTGCAGGGGTGTACTTCTTCATACATGTTTCCACCACTTAGCGTCTGCACACGACATGTGCTCGGCAGACTTCAAGCGAAAGCCGACGTGGGTGTAGACCACGACCTACCTAAACACTCAAGTCTCTAGTCCAGGTTTATCGCCTATTCGGGTTCCATCCATGAGGAGATCCGGCCGGAGTTTCGCTCACAGCCCCAAACGATGTGAACAGGGTTCCCGAGATACCAAACGGGCATCCCGGTACACCGTGCCACGTACCTACCGCATCACAGCCCACCCCTACGGTCAGCGCTGTCCACGGCCTCCAGTAAGCTACAAACACCAGAAACTACTTGCAACTCCTGGACAGAGGACAAGGGTGAATAAGAAGTCGAGCGGGGTCATATTTCAGGGCCCAATGTATGGTAGTAACTGAATCATGGATCACAAACACAGAACTCAGTTCCTGAGGACGGCTACAATGAGACAACCCACCATGTACTCCTACATGGCCTCTCACCGCTACCTTTACCAAATCGTGTTCACACACTTAGCTCACACACAGTAGGACATGTTCACACGCCTCTGATTCATCCCCGATGAATCAGACCTGACTCAACTCTAAGCAGTAGCAGGCATGACAAACAAGCATGAATGAGTAGGCACAACAGGGCTCAAGCAACTCCTACTCATGCTAGTGGGTTTCATCTATTTACTGTGGCAATGACAGGTCATGCAAAGGATAAGGGGGTTCAGCTACCGCAGCAAGTAACAGATGAATCGGTGTTGTCCTAATGCAGTAAAAGAGAGCAGAAGCGAGAGAGTGGGATTGTATCGGAATGAACAAGGGGGTTTTGCTTGCCTGTCACTTCTGAAGATAACATTGAGTCTTCATCAGTGTCAACGATCACAACATCGGAACATCCTCTACTGGGAGGGAACAGATACCGGCAACAAAGAAGAAATACAATCAATGCAATGCACAATACGATGCATGCTCATGACATGGCAATATGAATGTGTTTTGGGCTAATGCAACTAGCAACAGATTAAATGAAGTTGGTTTGAATACAAGATTCAAATTCAAACTCCATATATGGTTATTTAAATGCCCTTTATTTGATTTGTGCTAAACAGCAGCTATAAGTTGTTCTAACATGCATGAAAATGGTACAGATGGATTCCTTGAATTTTTCTGATAATTTTTCATATATAAATTATTTAATTTGGAGTTACGGTTAATTTTCTATGATTTATTGAAGTTTTAGGCATTTTCTGGAATTTCAGAATTAAATTAAATCCAGAAAATACTTATTGCGTCAGCCCCACGTCACAGTGACGTCAGCAGGGTCAACTGGGCGCCTCCAGGTCAAACCTGACCTGTGGGACCCATATGTCAGTGTCACAGGAGTTAATCCCGGTCAAACCCAGCGCTGACTGGGGTTTGACCAGGGGTGGGGCCTACTGTCAGTGGGTCAGTGGCTTAACTAAAAGTAGTTATTAACTTAACCAAAGTTAGCAGGGGCCGGGCCCACCTGTCATGGACCTAGGGGAGGTCAAACCCCTGGTCAGCCGAGGCTAACACGCCGGCGGCTCGTCGCCGGTGAAGCCCGAGACGGCGGAGGGGGTCGGAATTCCTCCTCCGGCGACCAAATGGCCGGCGGAGGGCAGCTACGCGTAGCTGGGAGTCGCCCGCATCCATTTGTGCAAACGGCAGGGGCTGAGGTGGCTCGAGCTCACCGGAACGGGGTCCGCGGCGGCGACCGGAGTTCGGGCCAGCACGGGCACGGGGCTACGCTTAGCGAGCGAGCGAGCTGAGAGGCTGGGCGGGCTCCTGGGAGATCCACGAGCTCGAGGTCGTGCTCGGACGCGAGTTCGGTGACCTGCAACGACGGCGGCGACATCGCCGGCGGAGCCGAGCTCGCGGCTCCGGTGGAATCGAGGCTACAGGGCGCAATCGAAGGGGAAAAGAGGGAGGGGAGGCGTGGGAGCTCACAGCGGTGCCGTAGGGGTGGTTAGCCGGCTCGGGGACGCGACGATGGTGGTGAATTGACGATGAAGATCCTCGGCGGCCGGCGATGGAAACGGCGATGGTGGCAGCGTTGCAGCACGTTCGGGAGGTCCGTAGCTCAACGAGGAGGTGGAGGGGGTTGTGGCGGAGCTCGCAAGCACAGCGAGGGGTCGAGGGGGAGACGGTGGCTGTGGTGGTGCTCGTCGGTGGCGGCGGCTCCGCTCGGGTCCGAGAGGGAGAGAGAAACAGAGGAGGGGGAGAGCTCGGGAGGGAGTGAGGGGCGGTCGGGGAGGCGCGTGGCGTCGTCCGGGCGTCGCTGGGGAGGCCAGGGAGGAAGCAGGAGGTGGCTAGGGGGGGGAAGCAGGAGGTGGCCGAGGCAGCGTCGGCGAGCGCCACGCCTCGCCTCTGCTCGTCCTCCTGGCAGAGGAGGAAGAGGACAAAGGAGGAGGAGGTGGGCTGGGCCGGCCACTTGGGCCGCCAGGTAAGCCCAGGTGAGATTCCTTCTCTCTCTCTGCTTTCTGTTTTATATTTCTGTTTTCTATTTTGTTCTGTTTTGTTTTAGTTTAGTAAAATACTAAACCATTTTAATAAATTCTGTAGTTTATTATGTGGTTTGCTAAAAATATACAAAGCCACTCACAAACTTCCAGAATTATTTGGAGTCATATTTAATATATATTAAATATAAATCCAAAGAAAATAGTTATTGGATTAATTCAAATGGCCAAAATAAATATCTCTGTGACTCCAAAATATTGGTTTAAATTTTACCTCTCACCAATATTTCCATGGAATAACAGGAACATTTTCTTGGACTCATTTGAGAAGATTTAATTGTTGGTTGTTTTTAGAGGTTTCTGAGGCTTTGAAAATTCCTCAATTCAATTTCATTTGAATTTAAACATGATGCTCACATGAGGCTAACCTAGAGCAATGCCTGAAGCTAGGGATGTGACAGGTTTAGTTGCAGCAAGCCAACTTTGACTCAGTGGCTATCCTGTTCTATGACTACGAGAAATCTTTGAGGTGAGCAGCGCACACGAGTCCACTAATCACCTCAACAAAACACTACTATGGATTCATTCCTGTCTCTCTACGAGAAGGCCATCCATAGCACTCACACTTGTCTTGAGCATTTTAGAGTATCCACTTTAAGTTGTCTATGTACCACGTAAGCATCCAAGAAGTCCATAACTGAGGACACGGCTATTCGAATAGATCATGATAACCCTGCAGGGGTGTACTTATTCACACATGCTCTCACCACTTATCGCCGTTTACACGACGTGTACTCGGCAACCTTCAAGCGGAAGACCAGCGAGGGTGTCGGCCATGACCTGACTAACCACGCAAGTCTCTCATCCAGGTTTATCGCCTATTTGGGTTCCATCTGCAAGGAGATCCGGCCGGAGTGTCGCTCATGGCCCCAAACAATGTGAGCAGGGTTCCCAAGCCCACCATCCAGGTGCCACTTGGTACACCGTGCCACTGTGCCTAGTCTGTCCCAAGCCCACCTGGCCGGGTGCCACTTGGTAGACTACTAACACTACCTACAAACACCAAAAACTATTTGCAACTCCTGGACAGAGATCAAGTTGGCTAATAAGTCGAGAGAGCTTGGAGCGCCCGGAGCCCAATGTGTGGTAGTAACTAGTCATTGGACAACTTACACAGAACTCAGTTCTTAAGGACGATCCTAATGAGACAACCCACCATGTACTCCTACATGGCCTCTCACCGCTACCTTTACCAAATCGTGTTCACACGCTTAATTCTTAGCACCAGAACATATCGTAACACTCCAATTCATTCCCGATGAATCAGACCTGACACAACTCTAAGCAATAGCAGGCATGGCATGGTAGGAATCCCAACTTGGCAATATCAACTCCTACACATGCTACTGGGTTTTAACTATTTACTGTGGCAATGACAGGTCATGTAGAGGAATGGGTTCAACAACTGCAACATAAAGTAGCAGTGGAATCGTTGTTGTCCTAATGCAATAAAAGAGAGCGGGAGCGAGAGGTTAGGATTGTATCGAAATGAACAAGGGGGTTTGCTTGCCTAGTAGATCAATAGGGGGGCACTGCTCCTCAGACGGGTACTCTGGAGCACTCTCCGGAGCAAGACCTATCGAGAAGGAACGGTGTCGACAATCAATACACCATCATATGCAACAATATGATGCATGAACATGGCATGTAGATGTGATGTTGTTTACACTAATGCAACTAGAATTCATTTGGTTGAAGTCCATTCAAACCAAGATTCAAATGCATCTCCAAAGTAAGCTCTTATAAATGACATATATGTGTTTTCATATATACAGCATATATAGGTTGGTTTGTCATGCATCAAAATGGTACAGATGGATAGATTGCATTTTTCTGATAATTTTACATATATAAATTATTTCAATCTGAGCTACAGTTGATTTTCTATGAATTTTTGAAGTTTATAGCCTTTTCTGGAATTTCTGATTTAATTTAAAACCAGGAAAGAAAAACTGCGTCCGCACTGCGTCTTGCTTGCGTCAGCAAGTCAACAACGCTGACTGGGGTCAAACCTGACGTGTGGGCTCCACGCGTCAGTGTAACAGGTTAAGCAGGGGGTTAGTTTATCCTAATTATAGGGTTAGTGGCGCTGGGCCCACTGCCAGTGTCAGGTTTAGTTAAATGGTGATTAGCCTTAAGCTAATCACCTGACCCATGGGGCCCACCTGACGGGCCGGCGAGGTCAAAAGGTCAAACCCCACTGGCGTTTAGCCGCCGGCGAGGTCGAACGCGGCGGAGGGGCTCAGGATTGCGTCTCCGGCGACCAAATGGGCCGCGGAGACCATCCCCGAGGAGCTGGTGCTCGCGCGCATCCAGGGGAGCAGACGGGAGGCTGCGGGGGTGGCGGAGCTCGCCGGAGCGGCGGCGGCCGGACCTCGGCTCGAGCGGCGCATGGCTACAGAGCGCGGGGAGGCAGGGGACAAGGGGAAACCGATACAGGGGCTCATGGCGGGCTCGGGGACGTCGTCGGAGAGCTCGGGAGAGGCTGGAGTCGGCGGGGCGGCGATGGGGATCCACGGCGGCCGGAGGCAAAGATGGCGACGACGACGACTCCACGGGGCGCTCCGGCTTGCGTGGCTCGGCGGAGAGCTTCAGAGCGAGGAGGCGGAGCTCCTGCGCGTGTCAGAGAGGCGAGGGGGAGGCGGTGGCTATGGCAATGGCGAGTGGTGGCGACGGCAGCGTTCGGCCGTGCACGGGAGAGAGACCAGGGGAGGGGGAAGAAACAAGAGAGAGGGAGAGAGGTGCGGGGCGTCGATGCAACGTCCAGGGCGTCCGGGGCGACGAGAGGGAGAAACAGGAGGTGGCGGGAGACGTGGCCGCGGGCGAGCGGGCGCGCGACACGCAGAGTCCCAGTAGGCGTGAGGAAGAAGACAGAGGAGGAGGCGAGCTGGGCCAGCTGGGCCGCACAGCTGGGCCGGTTGGCTGCATAGTGCCAGGCCAGCAAGTGTCCCAGGTAAGTCCAGGCAGTTCCTCCTTTTTGTTTTTCTTTTCTATTTCTATAATTCCTTTTTTGATTTAGTAAAATACTAAATCAATTTATTTTCTTCTGAAATTTATTGTAGGAGCTAGTTGAAATATTCCAGAGCCCCTCACATAAAAATCAGAATTATTGGACATATATAAATAAATATATCATATATATATATCCGATGCAAATAATTATTGCATTAATTCCAAATGGCCAAAATAAATATTTATGAGCTCATGAAAATATTGGTTTGATTTTATCTCTGTCCAATATTTTGAGGGAGCAACATGAACATTTTCTTGTACCTTTTTGGAGCAATTTTTATCTGGGTCATTTCCAGAAATGATTCTGAGGGTTTCACAAATCCCCATTTCAAATTGAAATGGAATTTAAACATGATGCACACATGACTAGCTAGCCTTGAGCATACCGGAACGAGGGATGTGACAACTCACCCCCACTCAAAAAAAATCTCGTCCCGAGATTTAGGAGTCGGCGGAAAGAAAGTGGGGTACTCAAGTCGAAGACGATCTTCACGCTCCCAGGTAGCTTCTCTCTCGGAATGATGAGACCACTGAACCTTGAGAAACTTGATGTTATGACATCGAGTGACACGCTCTGCTTGATCAAGAATGCCAACAGGGTACTCTCGATATGTGAAGTTATCTTGGAGATCAAGCGTTTCGTGGTCCACTCCGCGGATAGGATCCGAGAAGCAACGCCTGAGTTGAGAGACGTGGAAGACATCATGAACTCGAGAAAGATGTGGGGGTTAGTTCCAACTGGTAGGTAACCTCTCCTCGTTTAGCGAGAATGCGAAAAGGACCAATGTAACGAGGAGCCAACTTGCCTTTGATACCGAAACGATGGGTACCCTTCAAAGGGGTAACCCGAAGGTAAGCTTGTTGCCAACTTCATAAGTCACTTCCTTATGATGACGGTCATACTGGCTCTTTTGACGAGACTGGGCTGTTTTCAAATTCTCACGAATGATGCGAACTTGCTCTTCTGCCTCCTGGATCATGTCCGGTCCAAAGAATTGTCTTTCACCGGTTTCTGACCAGTTCAAAGGTGTTCAACATCTTCGCCCATAGAGAATCTCAAAAGGAGCTTTCTTGAGACTGGATTGATAGCTATTGTTATAAGCAAACTCGGCGAAAGGAAGACATTTCTCGCAATCCATACTGAATGAGATAACACAAGATCTAAGCATGTCTTCGAGAATTTGGTTGACCCTTTCCACCTGACCACTTGATTGAGGGTGGAAAGCGATACTAAAGGAAAGATGGGTGCCCATGGCAGTTTGGAAACTCTCCCAGAAATGAGAAGTGAAAAGACTGCCACGGTCTGAATTGATCTCTAGTGGAACACCATGAAGTGACACTATTTGAGAAATATATAAGTCAGCGAGCTGACTAGCAGTGATACTCTCTCGAACAGGTAGGAAGTGAGCCACTTTGGAAAGACGATCAATGACTATGAAGATAGCATTATTCCCTCTCTTGGTCCTGGGAAAGCCAGTGATGAAGTCCATACCAACTTTATCCCATTTCCATTCAGGAATAGCTAAAGGCTGAAGGGTGCCATCAGGCCTTTGATGCTCTGCCTTAACGCGACGACAAACGTCGCAGTTAGCAATAAACTGGGCAATTTCTCTCTTCATCCTAGTCCACCAGAACCTCTGGCATAGGTCCTGATACATCTTAGTACTACCAGGATGAATCGTGAGAGGAGATTCATGCGCCTTCTTAAGAATCAATTGTCGCATTGATTCTTGGGAACCACCAAGCGATTCTTAAAGAAAACAACACCACGATCATCCATAGAGAAACATCCACCAACTCCCTTCTTAATGTTTCTCTTGATCCGAGAAATTCCCGTGTCTTGCTTTTGAGCAGCGACAATCCGATCTTCAAGATCAGGTTTCGCCACCAAGGTAGAAAGGAATCCGTGAGGAGCAATGTGAAGATTAAGCTTACAGAATTCCTCATGGAGAAGTGGTTGGCCTTGCTGCAACATGAGATTGTTGCAATAGGATTTACGACTTAGCGCATCAGCCATGACATTGGCTTTGCCTGGGGTGTAGGTAATCCCTAGATCATAATCTGTGATTAACTCCAACCAACATCTTTGCCTAAGGTTCAAATCTGGTTGGGTGAAGATATACTTGAGACTCTGGTGATCTGTGTAAATCTCACAATGTTTACCAAGAAGGTAATGTCGCCAGGTCTTGAGTGCATAGACTACGGCTGCAAGCTCTAGATCATGTGTAGGATAATTCTCCTCATGTGGATGCAATTGTCGAGATGCATAGGCAATCACATTTGATGATCCTGCATAAGAATGCAACCTAGTCCCTGTCGTGAGGCGTCGCAGTAGATAACAAAGTCTTTAGTGAAATCCGGTGGCACAAGTATGGGAGCAGAAGTCAGGCGCCTTTCAGTTCCTAAAAACTGTATTCACACTGTGGGCACCACTCGAACTTTTTATCTTTCTTGAGAAGTTCTGTGAGGGGTTTGGCTACTTTGGAGAAGTTTTCAACAAAGCGGCGACAATAGCTGGCTAGACCAAGGAAACTCCTAACTTGTTTAACGGTTTCAGTTGGAGTCCAATCGAGAACGGCCTTAACTCTCTCGGGGTTAACAACAATGCCCTTACCAGAGATTACGTGGCCTAGGTAGGTCACTTCTGGCAACCAAAATTCTCACTTGGAGAACTTGGCATAAAGGCGGTACTCTCTGAGTTTTTCTAGCACAAGTCTAAGATGTTCGGCATGTTCTTCCTCGTTCTTCGAGTAAATAAGGATATCATCGAGGTAAACCATGACGAACTTATCTAAGTACTCCATGAAGATTGAGTTCATGAAGTGGGAGAATGTAGCTGGAGCATTGGTTAGACCAAAGGACATGATGGTGTACTCGTACTGGCCATAATGAGTGACAAAAGCCGTCTTAGGAATGTCCCCAATTTCTGATCTTGATTTGGTGGTAGCCTAACCTAAAATCCATCTTCGAAAAGATTGAGGATCCAATGAGTTGATCATACAGATCGTTGATCCTGGGGAGCGGATACTTGTTCTTTATCGTGACAAATTAACGGGACGATAATCTACAACCATTCGGTCCGTACCATCCTTCTTCTTGACGAAGAGGACGGGGCAAGCCCAGGGAGAAGAACTAGGACGGATGAAACCCTTTTGCAAGGACTCATCAAGTTGTTTCTTAAGCTTGGCTAATTCTAAAGGTGCCATCTTGTAAGGTCTCCTAGAAATTGGGGTGGTTCCTGGGATAAGATCTATGACAAACTCTACATCTCTGTCAGGTGGAATACCTCGCAGTTCCTCTGGAAAGACATCCGGAAAGTCACGGACTACTGGGATATCTTCATGGTCTGGAAGAGGGCTGACATTAAGAGAATAGAGTTGGCGCTTTGCAACTCTAGTGGAGACAGTGACTATCTTGCCAGTTGGATGTGTAAGCTGAACAAACCTTGTGTAACAATCAATCTTGGCATAATGAGCTTTCATCCAGTCCATACCCAAGATGATGTTAATATCTGTAGACTTGAGGGCTATAAGTGATGCAAGGAATACAAGTCTATCAACAAGGATTTCATTACCATGGCTTACACTAGAAGTTTGCCATTTGGATCCAAGAGTTTGAATGACTAGTGGAGAGGGCATATCACAAAATGAAATGTTGTGCAAGCGGGCATAGCTTTCAGAAATGAAGGAATGAGACGCTCCAGTATCGAACAAAACCGATGCTGGGATGACAGTTGACAAGGAGTGTACCAAGAACGACATCTGGATCATCATGAGCATCTTTAGCTGAGATGTGATGCACACGTCTATGTTCAGTGGGAGCTGACTTAGCACTGATCATCTTGCGTGATGGCTTACCATGGCCAATAGACTTCTCGGGCTAAGGTGGAGCAACTCTGGTCTAAGTGCAAATACGGGCAATGTGGCCTGGCTCTCCGCACTTGTAACAAATCTTGGAGGTAGGATGTGGACCCGCATTGGTAGGTGGTCCACCAATAGGCCTGGGTGGAGCATACTGCTGAACT
Organism: Triticum aestivum; assembly: GCF_018294505.1. NCBI lineage: Eukaryota > Viridiplantae > Streptophyta > Magnoliopsida > Poales > Poaceae > Triticum > Triticum aestivum. The sequence continues at coordinate 429,900,059 of NC_057800.1, forward strand.
GGATGAGGTGCCACATAAGATGGCCTCGGTGTATATCCGGGTGGAAGAGCGGAGTTTGGAACCCAAATTCGGCGCTTCTGGCAACTAGAACCGGAGGAAGATCCCAAATCACGTGTGTGCTTACGAGACTCCTCGTAAGTGAGTTGAGCTGTCTCTGCATTAATGGCCTTGTTCACAAGAGCCTCGAATGTATTGCAATGATGCAAGTGGAGATCACGACGCAACTTGGGGTTGAGACCCTTCCGGAACCTAGCCTGCTTCTTGGCGTCTGTGGACACCTCTTCTGTAGCATAGCGGACGAGGTTCTCAAACTCTCTACTGTAAGCATCAACAGCCATCTTACTCTGGGTGAAACTACAGAACTCTTCTCTCTTGCAGTCAATGAGAGCCTGAGGAATGTGATGCTCGCGAAAAGCCTCGGTGAAATCTCTCCAGGTGGGTATCTGGCCAGTTGGAAGCATAGCCTCATAGTTCTGCCACCAAAGACTAGCAGGACCTTCCAGATGATAAGCAGCGTAGGTGACCTTGTCACTTTCAGCTACGCTCGCAGAACGCAGCTTGTGTGTGATACTACGGAGCCAGTCATCTTCATCGAGTGGTTCAAGGGAATGATGGAAGGTAGGTGGTTTCAGACCAATGAAATCATAGATGGTCGCTGACTCTTTGCACTGGGGTGCGGTGTTCTCCTCAATACGTGCTAACAAGCGGTTAGACTCATGCTTGTTCCTCTCCATCTGTAACATGAACTCTGCCAATGAAGACTGATCGGGAGGATCCTCATCCCTACCATCTCCGTGGTTCCGGCTACGAGCAACAGAACTTCCTAAAGAACCAACCAAGGAAACAAGGATGGATTCAGCATCATCATAAGGATGCAGAAGGTAGCACAAGAATTTAGTATCTCTCAAACTCCTAGGACAATTCCGGCAGCATAACGGCAGTAAAATGCTCAAAATGAGACATTCTGCAAAAGACGGGGTAGCACCAAACTCAACATCATCACTCAAGGTTCTGAGATATTACTAAACAGGCTACACCGGAGGTACTCGAACTGGGATATGACTCATATCAACCAATCCTAAGAGACTATGGGGTATTAACACGTGATCCTGATAGACGGAAGAGAAAGCCTAGTTCCTTAACCCCGTCGGAAAGATAGGATGACTCAGATCAGAAGGCATGAGGTATAAGGAGTAAAAAGAGACTTACGTTCCCTTCCACAACCAATTCCCCTACATAACTAAAGAATTTCTAGACTCAACTTCGACCAGGTTGGCTTGGAAATCCTACAGGCAGTCAGGCTCTGATACCAAAGCTGTCGGGACCCTGATTCTAAGCCACACCGATCTAGCATGTAACACATCATATCACTTTGCGGCCTGTCACACCCTGATTTTCATGCCACAACACTTAAGCTAATAAATCATGATAAAGTGTGGTTTGACAAAAACTTTTGCATTATTTGGCTTTTATTTGAAGTTGGTTTTCTCTCTGTGTTTTTTCAAGTGCTCTTTAAAGTCAACACAACTCCCCCTCCCATACTTCATCTCCTTACCCCAAACATTAGCACAATGATCATGCCATGTGTATAGTGCAATATAGTATTTTCTTACAAAAATAATTTGGCCAAATGGTATTTTCAAAAATTAGTTTTCCAAAAACCCCTGAATTGAGGTTTGCACTGCAAGTACTTGATTTGGGGTGTGAAAAATCTTTCAAAAAGTATATTTGAATCTTATTAGATATAGGGCTCCCATAAACCACAAAAATATAATTTTAAAAGTTATTTTCCTATTTTATTAAAAGCTTTTTCTTAAGGCCAGGAATGGTCTTTAATAGGGAAAAATTATTTTATTATTTCAAAAAAAATTGACAAAAACCTAGAGAAACTCAGTGGACATATATTGTCCATATATAAGAGTTTCAACACATGGTAATGTTCAAAATAATGGTAAAATCCCTCAAATACCCTTTTTGGATATTTCAAGCTTTTGAAATATTTACAAAGGAAATATTCCCCAAAAATTCCAAGAAAATTCTAGCATGTCACATATGACATGTTGGATGATCTTGCCAAGTCTCATGTCATGGAGAATAGCATAACCCCATGAAATCCCCTCAAAACCATTTCTGTCCATTTTCAAGTTTGAACAACTTTGCACTGTCAAACATGTCCAGATGCTCTCAAACTTGGTGCACATGCTCAAATGGTGTAATAATTCATCTAGACCAAATGGCACAAGTTGGAGAGAATGTTATATTGATCAAAGTGCCCCAAAACCCTCTCTGTCCAGAACCAAATTTGAACAAGTTTACTTTGGCAACTTTCTCATTTTGATGTCAACTTCTGTGGACATGTTCTGAACCTCAAATGATGACACTACCCTAAGTGGTGCATCAAGGAGAATAAATTTGCATGACTAAATCATGGAAAGTCCATTTCTGTTGATTTCTAGGGTTTACCAAAGTTACATTGGCAATTTCGCCCAAATGAGCTCAAACTTGGTGAAACACCCTATTTCTATTGTCCATTTTGTCCTGTCAAGTCTCATGCCAAATGGAATCCTTTTCCTTGCCTAAACAAGCAACAAACACCTTCTGCAAAATTTCCAAAACCACCTTTTTGACCACTTCCACTAATCTCCATGACCCTATCTTTTTACCACAGCTGCCCCAGGTCACCTCCTACCTCCAGTAACTCTCCTCCTTCAACAACTCAATTATTTGGGGGTAAAACCCATCTCTTTCTCTCTCTATTTACTCATGGCAACTCCTCCTCTCTCTCTCTCTCACATTTCTATATGCAGCACCCCACCTAGCTCCTGACCACTCCAGAGCATCCAAGGAAGCTCCAGGACACAAGTGGACATGCCCCTGACCTTTTAAAATGGCCATGCCAGCCATATGCATGCTCTGGAGCGTGCTACAGTGCGCCCTTGCACTGTAGCTGCCCTTTTGCCTGATGCCTCCGACCACCTCGGGCCACCCCAGCGCGTCCGACGATGCGCCTCGACGTCTGTGACACTCCACACCTCTGTCCCCCTCTTCCTTCTCCGTCCTGTGGCCTCCCTCGCACGCGCGCCGGCCGCCTGCAAGCTCCAATGCACGACCTCACACGCGCGAGCTCTCTGGAGCCTTCCCTGCTCCTTCCCTTCCCTCCTCTGGACGTGGACCTGATCCATGAACGGTCTGGACTCGTTCACGAGTGCCCTCACGGCCTCTGGCCTCGCCCGTGAACTCGCCGGCGCACGAGTCCACGGTGGACCAGTGCCCGGCTATATAAGCCACCTCGGGCCGCTCCAGTAGCATCCGCCTCCTCCTCACACCACCAAGAGCACGCCCGCACCACCCAAACGTCCTCAAGGGGCTTCTGTGCTTGGGATCGACCGGAGCTCCGCCACCTCGGGTCGCCGTCGATCCAGAGGTATACGCCTTCTCCGCTACCGCTCTCACCCGATCTAGAACCGTCGTGCCTCCTCGTCGCCGGTGAACCAGGCCACCCCGGCGACCAACTCCACCTCCATCTGAACGGCGGCTCCTCCCTGAGCACAACGGTACCACCGACGCATCCTCTCGTGCCCTATATCACCGCCGGCAAGCTCGCCGTCGCCTCTGGACGGAGGTAGACGACGACGGCCGTGGGCCCTGTCCGTCAGCCTCACGCCCTGACGGGTGGGACCCACCCGTCGGGTTTAAAAATGCATGCGCGCGCGCACCGGTTCACCGTCGGTCAAAGGCGTACTTCGCCTTTACGCCTTTGATGTGGCAGCCTTGCGCGGGCTGATTTTCCTCTGGGCCTGCTGCACTGTGGCCTTTCTGGCCCAGTGGCACAGTGCCACTTTTCTTTTTCTTTTTCTGTCACTTTTCCAAAAATTCCACAGGATTAAATATTCATCCAAATGCAATAATTCCAACTCCCATATTTTTCTAAAAATCCCACCTATTTAATGGTATAACTTTCACTCATGTCCAAACAAGTTTTGTGTACTTTTCATATTCAAATTCAAATTTGAATATATTTAAACCCCTTTGAAAATCTGTTTCTCCTATTCTGCCACTCCAAATCCAAAAACTAGGAATTTTCCCCTTCTTAGTTTTCACCCTAATATTTAACAAAAATGAGTTGACATTTTTCTGAGCACTTTGGTTTTTCTGTTTTATTATTGCCTTATTTTTCTCGTTATTATTTTGCGACGATAGATTGTGTTGCTGGCGAAGGAGTTGGACCAGAAGACTTTGAAACCCAGAAGACTTTGTTGAGCCAGGCAAGCAGCCCTTTGACCATGTCTATGAAACCCCTTTTTATGCATGACATATAGCACCATATTGTTGTTGCAAGGGAATCATGATGAGGTGGATACACTTTGATGGTTTGCCTCCGTTACTTCCTCGTTGATACTTGCATTGTGCATGACCCTACCTCCTTATGAGGGTTATGCCGGTGGGAGTAGATAGGATTCTAAAGTAGTTGCTACGCAAAAAGGGACAGGAATATGCATGGTGATGGAGACAAAGTATTTTCAAAGGACTTTTCAAAAAACCCATCGGGTGCCACTTATGCCCGGGGGAGATGATGAGTTGGGTAACCACTTTATGACGAAGTGGTGTACCGAGGCAAGTGTGCGTGTTGTTTTTCAAAACGGATTGGTTTAAGTTGCGACCGTTATTCCAACCTTACATGCGCAACCACTCTACCCTTGTATGGGAAAGGGCATTATTGATTACCTAGGCCGATACTAGCTTGGAGCCCACATTACTAGTGACGGGAGAGTTGTTGGTGCGCTCTCTCGGGACGGGGTCGTGCCAGGTAGGGCGGCCATGACTGTTTTCACAGGGCACCAGATACACCATTGTGTCCCCTCTCGGATGTTACGATCTCGAGTGAGTCTCGTATGATGTACATCGTGACGATACGGAACAACGAGTGGACTCCATGTTAGTGTCGTCTAGGGAAAGATAGTGATCGGGTGCTTACCCCGGGTACTTGAGGTACCACGGGTCGTGGATGACACGGAAGTTCCCCGGATCTTGTGGGTAAAGTGTGCAACCTCTGCAGAGTGTAAAACTATTCGAATAGCCGTGTCCACAATCAAGGACAGTTGGGTAACCGCTCTTGGGCTACGTCCGCATGTTTACAAACCAGTGTATGTGTTTGGATAAGTGGGAAGAACTACTTGGGTCAAGTCAAAGGACTTGACTTGATTGAGTTGGGTTGATGCCCACTATATTTATGTTGATATCTGTAACCTGTCCTCATGGTTACTTGAATTCTCCTGATGCATGTCTTACAAGTTGTTGAGCATGTCATTGCACTCAAAACTAGCTTTCTGCAAAAATTTACCTATATCATGCATTGTTGTATCTTGAGCCAAAACATGGGTTGCTTGCGAGTACATTCAAAGTACTCATTGGCTTTCCACTAGTTATTTTATTGGCCAGGCATGAAAGAACAGGATATGATGAAGAATATTTTGGTGACGAACATGCGAACTAGGACACTTCCTAGTCAGAATACCTGTAGGGTTAAGGCAGATGGCATGGGTCCAAGTTATCGACGAAGATTTCCGCTGCAATGTTATACTCAAGACTTGACCATAATGGTCCTACTTGTGTAATACGATATGTATGGATGTAAGACTCTTGTTATTCAGCTTATGTGTGTTCAGTGAGCATTGATCTCTGGGATCACTGTACACGTGCATTCGGTGATCACGACTTATGAGTCGGGGTCCCCACACGGCCTCACGCACGGCATTCCCACGGGTGTCGCCTTACCATGGCCGGGGACCGTTTGCGCCTTTTGGCTCACGTATATGATAGTATCGCTAGCATCCATATGACAGGGAACCCGGGCCGACATGACTAGTCGTGAACCCAAAGTGGCACTAACTTACAGGGACGGGCATACATGAAACAACATCGAGCATGTCGGTCAGCAGCGTGTGAATCTGGGCTGTAGCAACTGGGCTAACAGGACTCCGGGAACCTGGACTGTAGCAGGCTAGGTAGGACTCCGGATGTCACTGTGTGACATTTCCCTGAAGGGACAGACATAGGAACGAAGTGAATCACATGACGGCCAGTCAAACTGTTCTGGAGCAGTAGTGCTGGGCTAGCAGGACTCTGGTAAACCGGGTTGTAGCGAACTACCATGGCTCGGTGGAAGCGCTAGACTACATTTCCCAATAAGAGAGGCTACCAAGGATAGACAACTAGGTTGTCGAATCCCACACATAGCAATACACGTTACACGTACACATAACATGCAAGTATGTGCTGTACAACATGGCATCACAACATAACGCGAACTCATATAGATAAAGGCCTAGAAGAGCCTCATAGCATTAAATACAAACGGGGGTCACATGACCCATCATTCAGAGCATACAAGCAAAGGAAGCATTACATGTCTGAGTACAGACAACTACAAAAGGAAAAAGGCTGAGAAGCCTGACTATCTACAAGTCCCTCCCAAGGGTACAAGATCGTAGCTGAGGTAACAAGCTACTCGTCGAAGTCCAAGTGGTACTACTAGTGAGACAGATGTCTCACCTGCAAAACATAAATAAAGCAAACATGAGTACAAAGGTACTCAGCAAGACTTACATCAGATCCTATCATACATGCATTAGTATCAAGAAGGAAATGTGGGGTTTAGTTGCAGCAAGCCAACTTTGACTCAGTGGCTATCCTGTTCTATGACTACGAGAAACTTCTTTGAGGTGAGGCAGCGCACACGAGTCCACTAATCACCTCAACAAAACACTACTATGGATTCATTCCCGTCTCTCTACGAGAAGGCCATCCATAGCACTCACACTTGTCTTGAGCATTTTAGAGTATCCACTTTAAGTTGTCTATGTACCACGTAAGCATCCAAGAAGTCCATAACTGAGGACACGGCTATTCGAATAGATCATGATAACCCTGCAGGGGTGTACTTATTCACACATGCTCTCACCACTTATCGCCGTTTACACGACGTGTACTCGGCAACCTTCAAGCGGAAGACCAGCGAGGGTGTCGGCCATGACCTGACTAACCACGCAAGTCTCTCATCCAGGTTTATCGCCTATTTGGGTTCCATCTGCAAGGAGATCCGGCCGGAGTGTCGCTCATGGCCCCAAATGATGTGAGCAGGGTTCCCAAGCCCACCATCCAGGTGCCACTTGGTACACCGTGCCACTGTGCCTAGTCTGTCCCAAGCCCACCTGGCCGGGTGCCACTTGGTAGACTACTAACACTACCTACAAACACCAAAAACTATTTGCAACTCCTGGACAGAGATCAAGTTGGCTAATAAGTCGAGAGAGCTTGGAGCGCCCGGAGCCCAATGTGTGGTAGTAACTAGTCATTGGACAACTTACACAGAACTCAGTTCTTAAGGACGGTCCTAATGAGACAACCCACCATGTACTCCTACATGGCCTCTCACCGCTACCTTTACCAAATCGTGTTCACACGCTTAATTCTTAGCACCAGAACATATCGTAACACTCCAATTCATTCCCGATGAATCAGACCTGACACAACTCTAAGCAATAGCAGGCATGGCATGGTAGGAATCCCAACTTGGCAATATCAACTCCTACACATGCTACTGGGTTTTAACTATTTACTGTGGCAATGACAGGTCATGCAGAGGAATGGGTTCAACTACCGCAGCATAAAGTAGAAGTTGAATCATTGTTGTCCTAATGCAATAAAACAGAGCAGGAGCGAGCGGTTAGGATTGTATCGAAATGAACAAGGGGGTTTGCTTGCCTGGTAGATCAACAGGGGGCACTGCTCCTCAGACAGGTACTCTGGAGCACTCTCCGGAGCAAGACCTATCGAGAAGGAACGGTGTTGACAATCAATACCCGATCATATGCAACAATATGATGCATGAACATGGCATGTAGATGTGATGTTGTTTACACTAATGCAACTAGAATTCATTTGGTTGAAGTCCATTTGAACCAAGATTCAAATGCATCTCCAAAATAAGCTCTTATAAATGCCATATATGTGTTTTCAAATATACAACATGTATAGGTTGGTTTGTCATGCATGAAAATGGTACAGATGGATAGATTGCATTTTTCTGATAATTTTTCATATATAAATTATTTCAATCTGAGCTATAGTTGAATTTCTATGAATTTTTGAAGTTTATAGCCTTTTCTGGAATTTCGTGATTTAATTTAAAACCAGGAAAGAAAAATTGTGTCAGCACTGCATCATGCTTGCGTCAGCAAGTCAACAATGCTGACTGGGGTCAAACCTGACGTGTGGGCTCCACGCGTCAGTGTAACAGGTTAAGCAGGGGGTTAGTTTATCCTAATTATAGGGTTAGTGGCGCTGGGCCCACTGTTAGTGTCAGGTTTAGTTAAATGGTGATTAGCCTTAAGCTAATCACCTGACCCATGGGGCCCACCTCATGGGCCGGTGAGGTCAAAGGGTCAAACCCCATCGGCGTTTAGCCGCCGGCGAGGCCGAACGCGGCAGAGGGGCTCGGGATTGCGTCTCCGGCGACCAAGTGGGCCGCGGAGACCATCCCCGAGGAGCTGGTGCTCGCGCGCATCCAGGGGAGCAGACGGGAGGCTGCGGGGGCGGCGGAGCACGCCGGAGCGAAGCTCGCGGCGGCGGCCGGAGCTCGGCTCGAGCGGCACATGGCTACAGAGCACGGGGAGGTAGGGGAGAAGGGGAAACCAATGTAGGGGCTCACGGCGGGCTCGGGGACGTCGTTGGAGAGCTCGGGGGAGGCTGGAGTCGGCGGGGCGGCGATGGGGATCCACGGCGGCCAGAGGCGAAGATGGCGACGGCGACGGCTCCACGGGGCGCTCCGGCTTGCGTGGCTTGGCGGAGAGCTTCAGAGCGAGGAGGCGGAGCTCCCGCGCGTGTCGGAGAGGCGAGGGGGAGGCGGTGGCTACGGCAATGGCGAGTGGCGGCGACGGCAGCGTTCGGCCGTGCGCGGGAGAGAGACCAGGGGAGGGGGAAGAAACGAGAGAGAGGGAGAGAGGTGCGGGGCGTCGATGCAACGTTCAGGGCGTCCAGGGCGACGAGAGGGAGAAGTAGGAGGTGGTGGGAGACGTGGCCGTGGGCGAGCGCGCGCGCGACACGCATAGTGCCAGTAGGCGCGAGGAAGAAGATAGAGGAGGAGGCGAGCTAGGCCAGCTGGGCCACACAGCTGGGCCGATTGGCTGCGTAGTGCCAGGCCAGCAAGTGGCCCAGGTAAGTCCAGGTAGTTCCTCCTTTTTGTTTTTCTTTTCTATTTCTGTAATTTCTTTTCTGATCTAGCAAAATACTAAATCAATTTATTTTCTTCGGAAATTTATTGTAGGAGCTAGTTGAAATATTCCAGAGCCCCTCACATAAAAATCAGAATTATTGGACATATATAAATAAATATATCATATATATATATCCAATGCAAATAATTATTGCATTAATTCCAAATGGCCAAAATAAATATTTATGAGCTCATGAAAATATTGGTTTGATTTTCATCTCCGTCCAATATTTTCAGCGAGCAACATGAACATTTTCTTGGACCTTTTTGGAGCAATTTTTATCTGCGTCATTTCCAGAAATGATTCTAAGGGTTTCACAAATCCCCATTTCGAATTTAAATGGAATTTAAACATGATGCACACATGACTAGCTAGCCTTGAGGATACCAGAACTAGGGATGTGACAAGAGGCACATTCTTGTGAAAAGGCCGACCCGTTTAACTTGGTCAAAAGGTGGCGGGCCGGCCGACGGAAAGCCTGTTAATGGCATGTTCGCATATAGCCCATTTACAGCCCGCTAACCAAGGGCCCGTTACGCCCTTTCTGAATTAGGCCCAGTAGCGTCATCTCGGCCGTCCAATATGATTTAGCCCGTTTTAACTTCCGGCCCATGTGTGGCCCATGACTTCTTTCGGCCCATATGAGGACCTTTGTAACTCTTGGCCCATTAACGGCCCGTGGTGAAACTGGCCCGTAATGAACAGTGTATCACTTTATACCCATTAACGGCCCGTTATTCCATTGGGCTGTTTCCAGCTCAAGTTATCTTTTGGCCTTCTCAGGGCCCATTGATTCATGGGCTCATTTGCAGCATTCGGTTACATATGGCCCATTACTATCATTTTCTGCTTGTGGGCCAAATTCAGCCCGCCGTTACAGTCGGCCCGTTTGTGGACCGTTAATACGTCGGGCCGTTTTCATGTAAAAAACCACGTTGGGCTGTTTTTGTAGAGTTATCAAATACGACCTATTAACGGCCCGTTATGGTCCACAAATAGTATGGCCCATGATTGGCGAAATGATGATACGCCCCGTAGAAGACCCATGGATCCTACGGCCCGTATGAGACCCATGGATAGTACGGCCCGTAGAAGGCCCATGGATCGTACGTCCTGTAGAAGGCCCATGGACCCTATGGCCCGTAGAAGGCCCATGGACCCTAAGGCCCGTATAGAAGGCCAATGGATCCTACGACCGGACGAAGGCCCATGGATCATACGGCCTGTAGAAGGCCCATGATTATTTTGGCCTAGTTACCAAAAATAGGCTATTGTGGCCACTAGAAAAAAACAGAAAAAGAACTGCAGTGACTACAAGCAAACAACTAAACAAGACAATAAGGAAATAAATAAGCAAGCAATTAATGCTAGCCTATTACCGCTATTACACATATTACATCCACTGGGCATCAAAGTTCGCCACCAGTGCAAATATAGGGAACAAAGCAGCACATTACATACACTGGCCATCAAAATTGGCCACCAGTGCAAATAAACGCGACAGCAAAACAAGAGCATAACTGAAACAACTTCAGAAAAGCTCAAGAAATGTTATCCTGGGTATCCACCATGCTGGCAATAAGCTTAGCAGCTGATTAGCTTTGTCATGTTTGGCGCTAAAATCCTCCAACGCTTGCTGTTGCACTAGAAAGTATGCATCAGAATGCTCCAGGGACTTCCTCAGTCCTTCCGCTTCTTGTCACAGCACAGCTGATTGATGACTTTCAGCTTGTAGTTGAGATTCAAGAAACCGAACTGATTCAGACAGTGAGTTTGAATAGCTTGTGCAAGCGGTAGTGGCTAGTAACTCGAACACTAAACCAAGAGAGGACTTTGGGGTTGTCTCGCTGTCTTCAAGATCGTCTTCCTTAGCTGTTTTATCAGCTTTGTTGGAGACCAACAAGGATGTGTCACTATCCTGAACCTTATCTGCATTACTTCCTTTACCATTGCTTAATAAGGCACTCTTCCCCAATATTCTATCAGCATTCTAAAAGAAGAAACAAGCAGACACATAACAAGTTTAGCATGTACTAGTATATGAAACTCATTTCGGTGAACCAATTCATTAGTAAGGTGGACAGGATTAAACTACCAAGTCTTCTATTGCCAAGTACTAGTACATAATAAAAGCATCAAACAAACATATATGTATGTCCTATGGTCACCGCATTGTCTTGCCAAATCAAAATAGAGACACGGTTCAAATCATATCAGTTCAAGACAAAGCAGTAGTGATAGAATACAAAGCGTGGGAAACTACACGGCACAACAAGATTTTAGATGGGTACCACGGGTCTACATGTACAACAACACTATTGGCTCTGTTGTGATGCTAGTAATGTGCATGATATGAAAGTCAACTGTATACACAATTGAAATTGAAATCAACATAGCTATTGATAAGAGCAAACCTGTTAAAGAAACATGCGTGAACATACCTGTTGTGCCATTGGAGTTTCGATTGGATCCTTCAATTTAAAAATAAGTTTGTATGAGTAAATACAGTGATACAAGAGCAAAGCAATCATAGTTAAAAAATGCACGCCTAAGCGAGCGCTTAAGCGCGCCTAGGCTCTAGGCGTTGGCAAAACGCATTGCGCATAACTACGCATAATCTGTGCATAACTGCGCATAAGCATGCGCTTTCGTCAGTAAAGCGCAAGGCGGTGGCAAAACGCACAATTAACGCCTAGCGCTTTTTGAACTATGATAGCAATGGAATCTTAAATTAGAACACTTGTTCTTCAGGTTTAGGCACTTATTCTACATGAACAGAGTACAGTAAGACGCAGAATATAATACTTAAAAATAGAAAATGAGCTCATAGACCTTACCACATTCTTGGTTCGGGACCAGTACAGAACAAGGCATTCCCAGTCATCGTCCAGGAAATGTGTCTCAAGAGAACGTAACAGAATTTGATGAGTTTGTTTGCCGGTGAAGTACGTTTTCTTCAGGTAATTCCGATACTGCCGCCAAGCATTCTTGAAGATAGCAGAGGTATTAGCACAGGTTACCTCATCCTGAGTTTCCAAATCGGTCCTTCTCTATAGAGAAAAATGGGAAAATTTGTTGTATTATAACCATCATGGAGGAAGGATGTATGGGACGAAGCAAAGTAATTGCCATGAATAACATTACTTACACATAACTCCCGGACAAACACCTGCAACTGGCATTTTCCTTCATCTTCAGTATAATATTTCCAAGATGGGAAGATACACACATACGATTTAACAACATCAAATGCGATAGATGCTAAACTACGACTAGCTGGTTGTGCTTCCTCCGCAGGAATAGGTGTACTAACTGGTGGAGTTGGGGTTCGCTGTGATAGTACTGGCCCTTTGGGCACTGTAGATGCCTTACTAATTGCTCTTCTTTGGGAGTTATATGGTGGAGATGGTGTTGTGTCAACAGGAACTGGGTTACTATCGGCTGGGGTTGGGGTTAGATTGGGTGAAGCTGGTTCTCTGTCCATCGTAGTAGGGGTACAATCTGCGAGAGTCTGGGTTATGTGTGGTAGGGCTGGTTCTTGTGCATGTACAACCGGGGTGCTATCTCCACCAAGAGGTAGCACTGTTTTATTTGAAGACCGTGTTTTTAGTCTGCCAGATACCGGCATCACCTGCTCCAATTCAAATGGCTGATAAACAGGAAACATAGTTGAATGTACAGACATTGTATGAGAGACATATGAAATAGATAGTGTGGAAAAAGGAGGGCATGAAATAGTTGACATGTATATTGTTTAACTAAAACAGATAGCATGACATAATTTCACATATATGGTGTCTATCTAAACTGGATAGCATAGCATAACATAATCCAAAGATATGATGAATAACTAAACAGGATCGCATGCCATAATTCACCTACATGTTATCTAAGTAATCAGGATCGCATCATTTAATTCACATATGTGATTTATATGCTAAACAGAGGGCATTCGATATGATGTCTGAACTAAGAACATGGTGTTGAATATTGTGTATATGATGTCTAAACTATGCAATGCAAGACACCATATGCATGATATGAGCAGTATAACCGTGCCAAGTTAGAGCATACACCTCAGTGGGGGAATAGGACTAGTCATCTGTCTTTGAATCCATCTCTGAGGAGCTATCGGGACCCAACAAGAGATCTGCTTCGACAGGTAGCACTATCTGCTCTGAAGGCCTTGTTTTCCCTCCAGATTTTTCCATCTCCCACCCAAATGGCTGATTCACAGGAAGAGTAGTTTAATGTACAAACATTGTCGACAAATGGAAATGTAATGAAGAAAAGGATGGGCAAGATATCATTCAAATATATGATGCCTGGTTAAATAGGATGGCATTGCACATTTCACATATATTATGGCTGGCTAAAAGACATGAGACTGCATAATTTCCATATATGATATAGAAACTAAACAGGTCGCATTACAGAACATATCTAAACTAAGCAGATGACATATATGATGTCAAAAGTAGGCACTGCAAGGCAACATATGCATGATATGACTAACATCATCATGCCAAGGTAGAGCAAACACCTTGGGGGTAAATAGGAGTGGTCAGCGGCTTCTGAATCCGCCTCAAAACAGATATCTTCCTCTAGATTACAATCTGGAGAGGGGTGGGGAGGGTTTTCCATTGAACCCACCATGGAGCGATGTCTACATGATATTGTATTGCCGCGCAAAACTCTTCTCTTTTTCTCTACATGTTCAGCATGACTGTGTACAATATATGACATGCATACGAAAAAAAATATGGTGAGATTATGTAAGGAGAGCATGCAGAAACTTAGAGTGATGGTAACAACCAGCGGATCGACGTTTTTCCGTTGAACCAAAATAGCACTAATGGATCGATGTGAATGTATAGTAATAAGTGATGCAACAAGTGTACAACCTCTTTGCCGTAGCCGTGTCGACCTCAGCATCATTGGGTTGGCTGCTGAAGCAGTTGAGGCAGAGGTGGCTGTCGGAGGTGTGGAGGAAGATCTGAGGAATCTGTAGATGGCGTCCAGGGCACTGCTCTGTTGTGATGGATCGTTCTGTCGTTGGAGCAGCTCCGGTGAGCCGTAAGACGTCAAGGCTGAAGCAGCACAAGACAGACATCGTCAATCTCAAGTGGGATTATAATAGCATCTCCAATAGATGATGTAAAATGGATGTAAAATTAACATCACCAAAAACCACCTGACTACAATAGATGAGGTAAAAACTGTTGACTCTGAACTTAACTGTCAAAACTGAAATTTACTGTGGAATCTGAATGCTACTGTCGAAACTGAACGCAATGGTAGCAGAGAGGCACTTGACATGTAGTTTAGGGAGGGCCTGCAGTTCATCTTCAACTTGCACCCCCCTGAGCCGCCAGCCACCATCGGCCGAACCGCCGGCCCCAGCGCCGCCTCGCCGCCCCGGCCAGCCCTCTAGGCCCCCCGCCCCCCACCCTGAACCCTAAGATAGATAGTGGGGTACCTCTCCGGCGAGCCCCCGTCCCCGCTGCGGGTGGTTCTTCCTTAACTCCGGTGAGCCCCCCAACCCCTGAAAACCGACTGACCCAAAAGTCGATTCAGTCGACTAAAGTGTGGCTTAATCGGAGCAGAGCAGCAGCACGAGCGAGGGGGAGAGCAGCAGAAGCAGCTGGGCGAGCGAGCGAGCGAGAGCCGAAGCAGCAGCAGCAGTGCGAGCGAGCGAGAGCCAGAGCAGCAGCAGCAGATCCGGCTGGTATGGACGCCTCCGCCGAAGGGGCCTCGCACTGGGGGAGAGCCGCCGTGGAGATGTCGCCTGCGGCGCCGGCTTCAAGGTAGCCGCTCCATGGGGGTGCGGGATGGAGCACCGTCGGTGCCGGGAGGTCGAGTTAAGGAGAAGGTGCGATGCGATGAGTGTACAGCCTCTTTGGTGGCGCCGAGTAGGCCTCGGCTTTGTCCGAGGAGTCGGTGAGGATGTTGCGGTTCCGGTGGAGCAGGTTAAGACGGCGCTGTGGGGATGGAGCAGCCGCGATAGGCGAGGCGATCGTCGGAGCAGCTCCTTGGGGGTGGAGGACGGGGCGGCTGAACCGGCGGGACGGCAAGATGGTCGACGGATCCTCATCCGGGGAGGTGGACGAGGGACGTCGAGCTGTTGCGGTGGACGACGTCGTCGGGGAAGAGGCTCCGGCTGGGCAGCGGTGACGTGGCAGACGGAGGAGGGTGGGGTTTCACGGCTGGAGCGGAGAGGTTATGGCGGCATGGGATTTCGAATGGCGAAAAGGGGGCGATGGGAGGGGGTGAAGCATGACATAGGGACGCGCTTGTCCAAAATGTAGGGTGTGTTACAAAAGTACCCCCACCGATTTGAACTAGCGGCCCTTTCGGCTCCAGTTAGAAGGGGGATATCGCGTGTCGGGATTTGGCAGCTGGAGGGAGTTTTCGCACGCATTGTAATTTCGGGATAGCAAGGTGCGGGTTGTCCCACAAATTGCACAGGATCTCCAGGCTGGGTTCCTGTCCTGTTATATAATTGGTAATATTACTGCATTAAACTGGAGCAAATAGTGAAGTGTAGTGAACAGAACTACATAACCAAAGTACAGAAGCTACCAAACAGTACCATACAAGATTAGCACTTTAACGTAGGCTCCAAAGTTTTTTTGTTTTAGTTGTTGCTACTTGCTAGCAAAACTTGTGGTCCAGATCTGCATTTATTATTGTCCCAGCTGAGACATAAATGTCTACATCATCTGTTTTGCTTGTGCAGCAATGTGTTGATCAGAAATTTGACTATACTGGCTCCACATGACTCTCCCAACACTGATGGAATTGATCCAGGTACAAATGCTATTTTCCTTTCTCACTGACAATATATACATGACAAAATTTAGCTCCTGATTCTGAACCCAGAGTTGTGCTCCAAACTGTACAGATTCGAGCAGCAATGTGTGCATTGAGGATTGCAACATCTCGACGGGAGATGACCTGATCGCCATCAAGAGTGGATGGGATGAATATGGCATAGCCTATGGTCGCCCCAGCTCGGGCATCACCATTAGGCGGATCACGGGCTCCTCCCCTTTTGCTGGCTTTTCTGTCGGGAGTGAGACCTCTGGCGGTGTGGAGGATGTCCTCGCTGAGCATCTGAATTTCTACAGCTCAGGGTTTGGTGTTCACATCAAGACCAACTCCGGCAGGGGAGGGTTCATTCGAAACATCACCGTCTCTGACGTGATCTTGGACAATGTCCGTTATGGTCTGAGGATTGCCGGTGATGTTGGAGGACATCCTGATGAGCGGTACGACCACAATGCGCTCCCAAAGGTCGACAGCCTGACAATAAAGAATGTTCAAGGGCAGAACATCAAGGAGGCTGGGCTGATCAAGGGCATTCCAAACTCGGCATTCTCCTGGATCTGTCTGTCTAACATTAAGCTTCATGGCAGCGCGCCAGTCCGCCCATGGAAATGCGCGGCTGTGAGTGGAGGTGCACTCGACGTGCAGCCCTCCCCGTGCACAGAATTGACTAGCACGTCCGGGATGAGCTTCTGTACGAGTTCCCTCTGATGGTGAATCAAGTCTTGCACTTCAGTTTCGGTGTCAATGCCCTTGATTCCTCCAATGAGATGACATCAAAGGGTAGGCCAAACAATTTTTGTTTGTTTATTATGTATTATATTTTCAGAAACCTTGTGCTTAGCATCACTGGAATCTAGTTCAACAAGTGAAATGCTATCCGGTGGTTCAATACTTGTCCACAAAGCTGCTCAGTTCTCTGTGTCAGCGAATCATTTTTAGTTCTGCATTTCAACCGTTGGCGTTGAGCTGATACGAATTAGACTTGGTGTATGCAAAGGGTCACGCGTTTGAGTCGGGCACCGCGGGTAGCCAAAATAGACTGGACGAAGCTGGTAGGATAGACACAAAGATCACCAAGGGGGCGGTCCGGGCGCCTGTGACATGCGTCTGATGGCCTTGGTGGCGTGTCATTGGTTGCTCTATGTCGATTCAGGGCAACTCCAACGTGAATCACCAAATCAGACATAGGACACGTCTGCGAACACTGATTGGTGAGCCGGCCATCCAACCGTGTTGTAACGCCCTTGCCGTTGGCCATGAAGGACCGCCAGATTTGGGCCTCGTCGCCGGCGAGGATGCGGACGCAAGCGAGTGAGAGAGAGAGAAAGAGATAAGCTCGAAAATAGAGAGAGAGAAAGAGATAAGCTCAGGAAAATGAGATTCAAATTCAATACATCGATACCCGTACAGGCCAGCCACTCGAGCTTATATCTGCTCGTTACATTCATGGGCCTCAGCCTGTTTACTCACCCAGCCCAACTCAACTACACATGGCCCAACGCCTATTCAAACCTCCCGCCACTACGCTTCCGCCTTGGCACAGCGAATACGTCTTCCTGGCTGTTTCACTGCCAGTGTCAGTAGCTGCATGCTGACATTGTCCTCCCCTTGAGAACCGGCGTGTCCCCATGCTGGTGCATCAGGAAACTTGACCTTGAGCACTTCGTAATCTTCCCAGGTTGCCGCTGAAGCTGGAACATTCGACCACTTGATCAAAGCTTGTAAGTGTGATGTGTTTCTTTTTTTCACCAATCTGCGATCCAAGATCTCAGGTATCACTCCAGGCACTGAGATATCTAACGGTTTAGGCAACACAGTAAACACCGGAGTGTGATCCGGCACATGGGACTCCAACTGTGATACATGGAAAACTGGATGAACTTGACTGCCTTTCGGTAGCTCCAGTTTGTAAGCTGCTAACCCAACTTTTTTCCAAAACCTGGACGGTACCGAAAAATTTGAGAGCCAATTTGGGACAGGGTCTATTGACCACTCACGACTGAGCATACGGCTGCAACCTCAAGTACACCTGTTCCCCCACCATAAATTCTCGAGGAGATCTGTTTTTATTTGCATAGTGCTTGTACTTAACTTGAGCTCTATGTAAATGTTCTTTCAGAGTGGCAGTGTGTTCTGACTGAGCTGAAATCCAACTAGAAACATCAGGATTGAGAGATTTGATGAGTTTGCCAACTGACCTATGTTAGGCTCATCTCTATACAGTGCTTTGTAAGGAGAACAACCTAAAGAGGAGTGAAATGTGGAATTGTACCAGAATTCAGCCTGTGGCAGCCACTGTTTCCACTTGGCAGAACAATCATGAACTGCACATCTGAGATACATCTCCAAACACTGATTCACACATTCAGTCTGGCATCAGTTTGTGGATGATAAGCTGTACTCATTTGCAATTCAGTGTCCCATACTCTGAAAAGCTCTTTCCAAAATGCACTTGTAAACACTATAGACAGGGGTAGCCCATGCAGCCTATCAACGTTCTGAAGAAATGCTTTGGCCACTCCAGCAGCAGTGAATGGATGTTTGAGAGGTATAAAATGACTTACTTTAGTAAATCTATCAGCCACCACCAAAATAGAGTTGTGTCCTTCAGATTCGGGCAACCCTTCTATGAAATCCATGCTGATGGACTGCCAGGGCCCTTCAGGTATTGGTAAGGGTTTTAGCAATCCAGGAGATTTACACAGCTCATGCTTTGCTTGTTGACAAATAGCACACTGCTTCACAAAGTTTTCCACATCAGTTTCATACCTTGCCAACTGAATAGGTGCTTGACTCTGAAATAAGTAGGGAGAACTCCAGAATGACCTCCTACAGGAGTAGAGTGAAAGGCTTGTATCAGACTGGTTTGCAACCCCACATTAGCTCCAATCCAGATTTTATCATTATGTTTCAGAATTCCCTCCTGCAATGTAAACCCAGGGCAAGCATTTGTATCAATAGCCAATTTCTGTAGCATTTCTTGAGCTACAGAATCCACAGAGTAAGAATTTAAAACCTCTTGAATCCAAACAGGTTGTGAAGTGGATATGGCATGCATTGGAAACAAGTGAGCTACCCTAGACAGTGCATCTGCCACTGTGTTCTCCACCCCTTTCTTGTATTGAATTGTGAATTGTAGTCCCACTAATTTGGTCATGGCCTTTCTCTGCAGCTCTGAAGTTAGAACTTGATCTCCCAAGTGACATAAGCTCTGGTGATCTGTCTTGATTACAAAAGGGCCTCTGGACAAATAAGACCTCCACTTATCTATAGCCATCATAATTGCGAGCAACTCTTTTTCATAAATTGACAATTTCTGGTTTTTCTGACCCAATGCTTTGCTGTAAAAAGCCATAGGATGTCCCTCTTGGGTAAGCACAGCTCCAACTCCAGAGTCACATGCATCGGTTTCCACACAAAATTGCTTGTCAAATCAGGTAGAGCTAGAACTGGAGTGGAGGCCATTGCTTGCTTTAACTGTTCAAAAGCATTTTGAGCTTCCTCTGACCAAAGAAATGACTGCTTCTTCAACAACATTGTCAAGGGTTTTGCTATAATCCCATAATTCTGGACAAATTTTCTATAGTACCTAGTGAGTCCAAGAAATCATCTGAGCTAAGTTACATTACTGGGTACATGCCAATCCAACATAGCAGAAGTTTTTGAGGGGTCAGTGGCCACACCTTTATCAAAGATCACATGCCCTAAATATTCCAAAGACTGCTGCCCAAAGGAACATTTACTCTCTTTTACATAAAACTGATTTTCTCTCAGTACTGTTAGCACTTCTCTAAAATCTTTGAGATGATCTTCCAAGGTCTTACTGAAAACAAGTATGTCATCCATAAAGGAGAGAACCTTCTTTCTGCCAGGAAATAAGAAATTCATCATACACTGAAAAGTGCCAGGAGCAGTTGCTAACCCAAAGGGCACTACTCTGAACTGGAATTGACCATGATGTGTTTTAAAGGCTGTTTTATATTCATCTTCAGGGACCATTCTAATTTGATGATATCCAGCTCTCAAATCCAATTTAGAAAATCATTTTGCTCTAGCCAGTTCATCTAGTAGTTCATCTATGACTGGCAAGGGAAATCTGCTTTTGATTGTCAGAGCATTGAGTTTTCTATAATCTACACAAAACCTCCATGTTCCATCCTTTTTCTTAACTAGCAACACTCAAGAGGCAAAAGGGCTCAAACTGGTTGTAATGAGACCTACCTTCATCATCTCAGCTACTTGACTTCCAATTTCATCCTTCTACAAAGGAGAATACCTATAAGGTCTACTATTAATAGGTACAACCCCAGGAACCAGATTAATAGCATGATCAATCTGTCTGCGAGGAGGTAGAGTTTTTGGGTCAGTGAAAACATCAGTATATTGTTGGAGCAATTCTTTGATAGGTTCAGGAAAGTCATGTTTGTCCTCTTTCTCATACACAAGATGAATTAAAGCCACTGCCACAATATCATTTCCCTTATCCCATTTCAGTAACTCTTCTACAGGCATTCCCTTCAGCTCTGAGGTCTGACTGGGTAGCACTCCTTGCAATTTCACGGACTGTCCATCACTCCCCATTTTCTAACCAGTCCATGCCCAAAATAATGTCATAACTTCCCAACTGCAGTACTTTCATGGGACTAGTGAAGTTTTGTCCTTGGAGCCACCAGGTTAAATTTGGAACTTAGTCAGTACACTGTATGATGTAGGGTAGAACCCTAGACGCTCGATCTTTCATGATTGGAGGGGATCCTATGAAGAACACGAAGAACACGAGGGGAAATGCGAGGGAAATCACGAGGGGAAACGAGAGGAAACACTCAAATAGACAAGAAGCGATCACACATATGCTAGATCCTCGAAAGACAAAGAGATACACGATCCAAAACCAACAAAGGACGATACGTAGGGTAACTAGTTCATCTCTGTGAGGAGGTCTTGAATCCACGAGGGGATCTTCCCATGAGGGGTCTTGAATCCAAGGTGGATCTTCTCCGTAGAGGCCACGGTCTCTCTCGTGGAGTAGATCCGTATGGATGAGCAAAGCTCTATCTCTAAATGAGCTAATCCTTTGCTAACCCCAACTAGAAGGAGGTGGAGGAGTATATATAGTCTAGGGCCACGAAGGGGTAAGTGAGGAGGGGATACATGGGCCTTTGGCCCGGTTAGCCATGCGCAGGTGCCAGACGTCCGGGCTGGGGGTCAGATGTCCAGGGTTTCGGGACGAGCTGGATGTCCGGGGTCTCGACCGGATGCCCGGGCTGAAGTGGAGGTTCAGTTGCTCTCTAGATACGTCGGTGCCGGATATTCGGGGGAGATGCCGGATGTCCGAGCTGTCGGGAGGCGCCGGATGTCCGGGGCTGGCGCCGGATGTCCGGCCGCTGAAGCTTGTTCGGTCGACTGTTGGGGCAGCTCCTGCGCGGCTGCCCACGCGCCGGATGTCCGGCCGCTGTAGCTTCAGCAGCTCCGTCTTCTGTTGTCACTTCCAGGCTTCCCTCGCGGATGGTGTAGTTGTTCCTTGGTGCTTGCACTCCTCCTCAACATCCATGAAGCTCCGACAATACCTATGCATGCACACGGGAGAAGTGTCAAGTAGTATACCATCCTCGAAGGGGTCAAGTGAGCACGTGTAAAGGAGATGATTCACCTTTGTGTATGTGAAGTAGGTGTCACACGTGTCACTCGCCGAACGGACTCTTGACATGGTGATGTCCATAGGATGCTCCGCATCATCCCCCCCCCTTGGGAAAGATCCGACCTCGGATCGAAAACCAAATCACCATGGGAAAGAGATGGTTTCGCCATGTAGAAGTGGACGTTCACCAAGTACTCGTCGTCTTGAAGCTCGGAATGGGCACTCTCCAATGTCGCACCGTCTTGTGATTCCTTCAAAAGGAGTAAGGACAACAAACACTTGGAAAAATAAATGTGGTTAGCGTTAGTGCAAAACCAAGCATTCAAGAGGTGATTCACCAAACAAGTGTCGTCATCATGCAAAGCATATGGTGTGACAAAGGATTGTGATATGGCATGTAAGCATATCAATCGAGCACAAGCAAAGAAATCATGGGGACAAGTATGCAATAGTGAGGTAGTGATGCAAATATGTGTGTCAAGAGAATAAGCATCTACCTCAAGATCATAACAATCATGCATAAAGCACTTGACAAATGGTCGATGGTAGGCATAAGAAACATTCACAACACCAAATAAAATGAAGTGTCTAAACACATGGGACAAGTATAAGACAATCCAAGCATAACGTGCATAGGGTGTAGTGAAGATAGTGTGTCACTCAACACAATAGAAAGAGCAATTGTTCGTCATGTGTGAGGCAATCAAGTCAATCATGTGACAAGCAATGGGACATGGCATATGTGAAGTGATGACATTGTTGCAACCAAACATATGAGAGGAGCAAGTAATCCAAGAATTGGATGCAAAACAAGGCATATATATCATGATGCATGGAATGGTGAAAAATGACAATTCGAAGCAAGATCTCTAACAAGTGTGCAATCAAGTGGTCCAAGGTGAGCAATAAGTCTCATGGGGAAAGCAAAACAAGTAGTATGATCCATAATATCCATGCTCATGGTTTGGGGGTTCTCAGAAGAGAAGGATATCACCTTGAAAGCATGTCCTTGTGCATCCTTCACAATGCCGAAACACAAGCAAGTGCGATGTAGAATTGTTGTGGTAGAAGGTGGTTCGCTCTCAAGAGCTCAAATGGTCAACTCACATGAAGTGGAAGTCGATACAAAGTCCAAGTATCCTACACATGCACACAACAAAAGAAAGAATGCATGCGCATGGTAGATAAACACATCATCCATCACGATGGTTCTCTTTTCTTGCACATAACCATTAGAAGCACAAGTGCATGAATACTATGATGCAACAATGGCTATATTCATGGCACTAGGTATATGGTGCAAAGAGGTAAGACAAGCATGCTTCACAAGGAATATGTCATAATCTCCAAATATATGTGAGAATGCTATGGGGGCAAACTCATTATCAAGACTAAAGGCATAGTTGCACTCAATACATGGCAAATCATCTAGCATGAGAGAGGCAATATATGGAGATATATGACAAGAAGCAATAACAAGCATGTGCAAATCATGCAGGTGGTTGTCATCAACCGCAAGAAATGAGCAAGTATGAATCATGGGTGATGCAACATAGGCAAGCATATCAATCATGTCGTGCAAACTAGTGGAGCGAAGATGCAACACACTAGGGGAAATCATGGCAATCATGTCATGTGAGCAATTAATAGGGATAGACAATGCACATGACATATCGCAAGCACGAACACAAAGCAAGATCATAGTATCATCATAGGAATGGGTCATAGATGGAACATGGCAATAACAAGTAATATCTCCACCAAGCTTGCAAATACACATACAAGTACTAGAATCAATCATCATGTGTAATGCAAAGCATGGGTCACAAATGCATGGCAAAGGCATAGGAATGAGAATATCATGCAAAGTGAACATGGCAAGATGGGCATATAATATGTAATGGACAATAACCCATAGCCAAGTGAGGGACATGTAGAAGAAATGCGTGAAGTATTTGCGCGAAGAGAGCGGTGGGAAAGGCAATCCATGGGATCCCAAGTCATCAATGCTCTGTAAAGCTCGTTTTGTCAACTCATGGGATTGTGAGGTTGACAAGTAAGCATGGGTACCTACACAACAAATACACAAATGGAAGAAATTGTGTGTGGTAAATGTACACATCATCCATCTTGATGTGTATGTGCACGTGTGAGTTAGTGCAAGATAAGCATTGCTCAAAGAAATTTGATGCATGGTATAATAACATGTCATCCATCATGAAAGCATAGTTATTATGTATGACATGGTGGGGACACAAATTTAGCATACAAGTAAATGGCACATCAATAGCATTTTCATTCATGGGGAGCATATTGTGCACATAAGTATGAGGATCATGTAATGGATGGGATGGATCAAAATCTCCTAAAATGTATGAGGAAACTATGAGGGTCTCCTCATGAGTAATATTGGAAACATGATGTGAAGAAGTGGAACAACATCCAAAACAATGCATATCCGAAACTAGGTAGTCATGGCATGGCATATGAGATAAATGATGAAAAGGGAGCATATTAATATCATCACAAGAAAAACAAATGCCAATAACCATGGGCTTGTCATCTATGCAATAAGTGCAAATTGGGTTAATTTTAATGGCACATGCATAGTCACTACGATGAGATTGCAAATATGACATATTGTTGATCTCATGCATAGCATATGACAAGTCAAGCGGATTGTCAAACACGATGTGACCTAGAGAATTGTCACAAGAAATCCTATGTAAGATGGCATCACAACTAATAGACTCCACATGGCAATCATCATACTCATCATAGATGGGCAATAAATCATCACATGGGGAAGTCGAACTAGCATGAAGCATGGTAATAGGTTGATCAACATCATGCAAGCAATCAATGTCAAGAATGTCCACTAGTGGGACTAGAGCATCACCTTCACCTTTGTTACCTATGTCATTCCACTCATGTAGTGTAGGTGAGGTGGCAAAGACCAAATGGTGGTCATCTTCATCTTGATGGAACCATGTGGGGGGTGCATCATATTCCACTATGGCCATCGTCTTCTCCAAAGGAAGGACGTAGTCGTCGCGAATCGGTGCGTCATCATATATGGGACCTAGCACCAAATGAGAAGACATAATAGAGGTAGAGGTTAAGTCGTTAGAAATCGAAGTGGCCTCAGATGCCCTATCAACTATCACACACACTCTCTCTATGTGGTGGTTCACCCACTCCCTCAAAATAGGTGCACTCAATGTCACATATGGTGGAGTCACTCATCTCACTCAAGTGGTGGGGATTATGGCTCTCCTCACATGGGAATTGGGGCAACACATCATATATGGGGCTAGTGGTGAAGTCACTCTCACTCTCAATATGGTGGCTAAAGTCACTCAAGTCATCATACGTCGCTGTGGTCGAAGGGAGAATCCCATGCTCAACCATCTCGTTGTCGTCGCCGTGGATGAAGGCCGAAGATGGCACATCATCACTCTCGCCTCCTAAGATGGAAGCATCATCCTTGCTCACCACCTTGTCGCTCGCCTCCAAAGCATGTTCCTTGATTGGCTCCATAGTCGTAGTCGTCATCGCACCGTCTTGAAAAAGAGTCAAAGTAGACTCGGGACCATCAATGCCACAAAGAGGGATGGCGGTGAAGTCGAACTTGGGAGCATCGTCTTGGAACTCATCAGGCTTGGACATCGTGGTGGTACTAGCCTCATGCTCGTTCTCATGGAGCTTGGTCATCGCAAAGTGAGCTTGGGGTGGAGAAGCCTTGGCCTTCATGAGTTCTTGTTCTGCCTTGAGAGCACCAATGTAGTTGTCGTCGAGGGACTTGTAGTTCTCGAGGAAGATCGTCTTGGAGATGTCGTTGTGCAATCCCATCATGAAGTGGAACTTCATTGAAATGGGGTCGTCCACGCTGGCTCGTCGCAAGGCATGCTTCATCTTCTTGAAGTACTCGTCGATGGACTTGGATCCTTGGATGGTGTTCTCCAATTGGCGTAGAAGTTGTTCCGTGTAGGTTGGAGGCACGAACTCTTGCCGCATAGCTCTCTTCGTCTTGGGCCAACTCATGTCGTAGGTCTCCGAAGGTGTGTGAAGCTACCATGTGGACACGTAGTCGTGGAGGTTTCTTGTGGAGCACTTCACTTGATCTTCGGGAGGAACTTGATGTAGCTTGAGGTAGTCGTCCATCAAACGCTCCCACTCGAGATACTCCTCGGGTTCTAGAGTCCCATAGAAAGGAATCTCATGGTAAGTTACGAGGTCGTAGTAGCTCGTGGAAGTCGCGGACTTGAGCTTGGGGAGCTTATCTTGAGCGTAGTCTTGAGGTGCTTGTTGGCGAAGATGCCGTATATCCGAAGGCGAAGATGCCTTGAAGTTGCTTGGCGAAGATGCCAAGGGAGATGGTGAAGTCATTGAGCGGTTTTTGGTGTTGATCTCTTGACCTTCACGTTCGTGGTGGTGATGGTGTCGATGCCGATGTGACCTTGCCGAAGATGGTAGCTTGGAAGCATGTGTACTTGAGCGTCATCTCGAAGATGAGGAAGATTGCTTGTAGGACTTGATGAGGGCTTTGATCTTCTCCATTTGAGCTTGCATCTTGGCGTCGGTGGAGTTTTTCTTGGCATCGAACTCGTCGTTGTTGGTGTAGACCGAAGGTGAAATGCCTTGCCTATCCATCACAAGACTCGAGCAAATGTGAGTGGGAGAAAGAGAAGAACTAGACCAAATGTACCAATGTTGAAAATGGATCAATGATCACTCAATAATGTAACAAGGAAAAAGCATAATTGGTATCGGATCTTGTCAATTCTCACACCTACACAAGTAATGTTGGGGAACATAGTAATTTCAAAAAAATTCCTACGCACACGCAAGATCATGGCGATGCATAGCAATGAGAGGGAAGAGTAGCGTCCACGTACCCTCGTAGACCATAAGCGGAAGCGTTATGAGAACGCGGTTGATGTAGTCGAACGTCTTCATGATCCGAACGATCCAAGTACAGAACGCACGACACCTCCGAGTTCAGCACACATTCAGCTCGATGACGTCCCACGAACTCTGATCCAACAGAGCTTCACGGGAGAGTTTTTTCAGTACGACGGCGTGATGACGGTGATGATGTTGCTACCGACGCAAGGCTTCTCCTAAGCATCACTATGATATGATCGAGGTGAATTATGGTGGAGGGGGGCACCACACACGGCTAAGGGATCAATGATCAACTTGTGTGTTCTAGGGTGCCCTCCTGCCCCCATATATAAAGGAGCAAGGGGGGAGGCCGACCGGCCCTGTAGGGCGCACCAGGAGGAGGAGTCCTCCTCCTAGTAGGAGTAGGACTCCTGAGGGTCCTGGATTAGGGGGTATCCGGATAGCCGGACTATATCCTTTGGCCGGACTGTTGGACTATGAAGATACAAGATTGAAGACTTCGTCCCGTGTCCGGATGTGACTCTCCTTGGCGTGGAAGGCAAGCTTGGCAATACGGATATGTAGATCTCCTTCCTTGTAACCGACTCTGTGTAACCCTAGCCCCCTCTGGTGTCTATATAAACCAGAGGGTTTAGTCCGTAGGACGAACAACAACAATCATACCATAGGCTAGCTTTTAGGGTTTAGCCTCTTCGATCTCGTGGTAGATCAACTCTTGTACTACTCATATTATCAAGAACAATCAAGCAGGGCGTAGGGTTTTACCTCCATCAAGAGGGCCCGAACCTGGGTAAACATCGTGTCCCCTGCCTCCTGTTACCATCCGCCTAGACGCATAGTTCGGGACCCCCTACCCGAGATCCGCTGGTTTTGACACCGACATTGGTGCTTTCATTGAGAGTTCCTCTATGTCGTCATCATTAGGCTTGATGGCTCCTTCAATCATCGATAGCGATGCGGTCCAGGGTAAGACTTTTCTCCCTGGACAGATCTTTGTATTCGGCGGCTTCGCACTGCGGGTCAACTCGCTTGGCCATCTGGAGCAGATCGAGAGTTACGCCCCTGGCCACCAGATCAGATTTGGAAACTTAAACTACACGGCCGATATCCACGGGGACTTGATCTTCGACGGATTCGAGCCCTTGCCGAGTGCGCCACACAGTCACGATGATCATGATTTAGCTCTACCATCGGATAGTGTTCAGGAGATCGCACTGCCAACTGCTCCGACCCTCAATTCGGAGCCAATCGCGCCATCCATGGATGGGTGGATAGACCCCGCCACGGAGGCTGCATCCTTAGCGGCGATCA
The DNA here is from genome assembly GCF_018294505.1 of Triticum aestivum. Taxonomy (NCBI): domain Eukaryota; kingdom Viridiplantae; phylum Streptophyta; class Magnoliopsida; order Poales; family Poaceae; genus Triticum; species Triticum aestivum. The sequence goes on from NC_057800.1 coordinate 429,928,022, forward strand.
AGCCGAGTATCGACCTTATCCTTCAAGGGAGCCATGACGCCGAACTGCCGGATTCTTCCCCGGCCACGGACTCTGAACCACCTGCGCCCGTGCCTATCGAATCCGACTAGGCGCAGATCATGGAGTTCACCTCCGCGGATATCTTTCAGCACTCGCCCTTCGGCGACATACTGAACTCATTAAGGTCTCTCTCCTTGACAGGAGAGTCCTGACCAAACTATGTCCGGCAGGATTGGGATGCGGATGACGAAGAAATTCGCCGCCCACCCACCACCCACTTAGTAGCCACTGTCGATGATTTGACCGACACGCTCGACTTCGACTCTGAAGACATCGACGGTATGGACGACGATGCGGGAGACGAACAGGAACCACTGCCCACAGGGCACTAGACAACCACCTCATCATATGATATATACATGGTGGACACACCCAAAGAAGGCAATGGCGACGGGACAGCGGAGGATGACCCCTCCAAGAAGCAACCCAAGCGCCGACGTCAGCGGTGCCACTCTAATTCTCGCCAAAGCAAAAGCGGTGATACCGGCACAGGAGATAATAGCACTCTGGACAGTGCCGAAGATGACAACAATCCCCTCCAGCAAGATTTAGAGCAGGAGGATGGAGAAGCTAGCCCTCCCGAGAGAGCGGCAGATGGAGAGGCGGAGGATGATAATTACATGCCTCCCTCCGAAGACGAGGCAAGCCTCGACGATGAAGAATTTGTCGTGCCTGAGGATCCCGTCGAGCAAGAGCGCTTCAAGCGCCAGCTTATAGCCACGGCAAATAGCCTTAAGAAAAAGCAACAACAGCTTCAAGCTAATCAAGATTTGCTAGCTGACAGATGGACTGAAGTCCTTGCGGTCGAGGAATATGAACTCGAACACCCCTCCAAGAGTTACCCAAAGCACAGGTTGCTACCCCGACTGGAGGAGGAAGCATTAAAACCTACATCTCCAGCGTATGACGCGGCTGATCGGCCACCTCGTGGCCGCGACAGAGAGGCATTTCAACCAAAAGCTCAGCCCGCACCCCGACGCCACTCAAATAAAAATGTCAAGGCACGGGGAAACACGCTAGACCTGCGAGACGTATTGGAGGACAAAGCAAAACACGCAAGATCGATCTATGGATCACGAGGGTGCGCCACTACACGAGACGATAACCGTCACGCCAGATACAGTAAAAGTAAATCCGACCGGGCCGAACACAATGGACAAGACTCATTTGAGCTGCGTCACGACATATCCCAGTACAGAGGCTCCGCACACCCCCTATGCTTCACAGACGAAGTAATGGATCACCAAATTCGAGAGGGTTTCAAACCCGTAAATATCGAATCATACGACGGCACAACAGATCCTGTGGTATGGATCGAGGAGTTCCTCCTGCACATCCACATGGCCCGCGATGACGATCTACACGCCATCAAATACCTCCCACTCAAGCTCAAAGGACCAGCTCGGCATTGGCTCAACAGCCTGCCAGCAGAATCCATTGGCTATTGGGAAGATCTGGAAGCCGCATTCCTCGACAACTTCCAGGGCACTTATGTGAGACCACCAGATGCCGATGACTTGAGCCACATAATTCAACAGCCAGAGGAACCGGCCAGGCAATTCTGGACACGGTTCCCGATAAAGAAAAATCAAATCGTCGACTGTCCAGATGCAGAGGCCCTAGCAGCTTTTAAGCACAACATCCGCGACGAGTGGCTCGCCCGGCACCTTGGCCAGGAAAAGCCGAAATCTATGGCAGCCCTCACGACACTCATGACCCGCTTTTCCGTGGGAGAGGGCAGCTGGCTGGCTCACAGCAATAATATATCAAAGAACCATGGTACTTCGGATACCAAGGATGGCAATGGCAAGTCACGTCGCAACAAACACAAGTGCCACATCAACAACGACAATACCGAGGATAAGACAGTCAATGCCGGATTCAGAGGCTCTAAACCCGGTCAGCGGAAAAAGCCATTCAAAAGAAGCACCCCGGACCCATCCAGTTTGGACCGTATACTCGATCGCTCGTGTCAAATACACGGCACCCCCGACAAGCCAACCAACTACACCAACAGGGAATGTTGGGTGTTCAAGTAGGCCGGCAAGTTAAATGCTGAAAACAAAGATAAGGGGTCACATAGCGATGACGAGGAGGAGCCTCGGCCACCGAACACCGGAGGACAGAAGAGGTTCCCCCCACAAGTGCGGACGGTGAACATGATATACGCAACCCACATCCCCAAGAGGGAGCGGAAGCGTGTGTTAAGGGACGTATATGCGTTGGAGCCAGTCGCCCCAAAGTTCAACCCATGGTCCTCCTGTCCGATCACCTTCGATCGCAGGGACCATCCCACTAGTATCCGTCATGGCGGATTCGCCGCACTGGTCCTAGACCCAATCATCGACGGATTTCCCCTCACTCGAGTCCTTATGGACGGCGGCAGCAGCCTGAACCTGCTTTATCAGGACACAGTGCGCAAAATGGGTATAGACCCCTCAAGGATCAAACCCACCAAAATGACCTTCAAAGGCGTCATACCAGGTGTAGAGGCCCATTGCACAGGCTCAGTCACACTGGAAGTGGTCTTCAGATCCCCGGATAACTTCCGAAGCGAGGAGTTAATCTTCAATATAGTCCCGTTCCGCAGTGGCTATCATGCACTGCTCGGGCGAACCGCATTTGCGAGATTCAATGCGGTACCGCATTATGCATACCTCAAGCTCAAGATGCCAGGACCTCGGGGGGTCATCACAGTCAATGGAAACACATAGCGCTCTCTCCGCATGGAGGAGCACACTGCGGCCCTCGCAACAGAAGCACAAAGCAGTCTCTTCAGGCAATCCACCAGTTCGGTGATTAAACGCCCAGACACGGTCAAGCGCGCATGGAGTAATCTGCAACAAGACCGCCTAGCACGCTCCGAGCGCGCATAGCAATGCGGCCCCCACCCCAGTCCCCGCCAAACGGCGAAATCCGTGCCACACGTACATAATTACGCATTGAAAATACCATGGGCATAGATGGGGGGGCACGACTATGGCACACCCCAAAACGCGGCTCAACCGCACTAGGGGCTTCCAGCCTTATTATTTTTTCTCTCTTTCAGGACTTTACTCTCTGGAAACCCCGTCCGGTAGTACGATTCCTCAGCTTGCCCTTGGAGGCAGAAAGCTATGTCACATCATGGAATTCCCAGGTGGTCTCTGATAACGAGTGAAATACCTACTTTAAATACCATTCCTCAGCTTGCCCTTGGAGGGGACATTTCAAATAGTCCTACTTTTTGCTTATCGCACTACTTGTATCATTATGCTTCAACGCACCTTTTTGAGTAAACAATGCATAGCACTAGACTATTACCGTATTCTCTATTCTTTTATATATATATGTTCATTCATGACATTCAACACCCGTACACTCTGGTACGGCCAATACGCCAGGGGCTTAAGCATACCCCATAATACGGCGTGAGAAGTCCGAACACTTTCGACAGTGCGGCACCCCGAACTTATAGCATTATATGCATCAGCTCCGAATCATGTCTTGGGTCAATAGTTGGGTTTGCCCGGCTCCCATGTTTTGGTACCTTACATTCTGCTATATCGGCTAAGGTAGCACTGGGAGAACTACTGCGATTGTGCCCCGGTTCATCTGGGCAAGCACCTCAGTAGAGAAAGCTAAAACTGACTGTCATGATAAGACGAGAGTTGGTCGCTGTTCGAGAGGTCTCGAGTCCCTAAAGACTTATGCCTCTTAGAGCGAGGAGTCGGCTTTGTCCGGCTTAAGGCATGTATAGCGCCCCGAATTCGGCCTTCCGAATACTAGGGGCTTCGCCAAAATTTAAAATTGTAGACTTCTATGGCTAAGTGAGAGTGATAAAGCATTATAGTCCGATTGCCTTGTTCGTTGTGCTGAGCACCTCCCTCGAAGGACCCAACAATGGGAAAAAGAGTGCTCAGATTTATCTCGAACACCCCAGCACTCGTGGCATGGGGGCAGAAGCCGACGACTGGCCATCTCTCAGATTTAATAAATAGCCACACATAAGGTAATATTTTAAATTCAAACAAGCGTTGCATAGCTCATATGAACAAGTTTTCATAGTACATGATCACACGAGCAAGTTCATTCAAAAATTACATCCTTCGCACACTCGTTCGCCACAAGACGGGCACCCTTCAGGACACCCTCATAATACATTTCGGGGTGGCGATGCTCCTTGCCCTGCGGCGGCCCCTCCTTCACTAGCTTCTCGGAGTCCATCTTGGTCCAGTGCACCTTCGCACGGGCAAAAGCCCGGCGTGCACCTTCGATGCAGACGGATCGCTTTATGACTTCCAGCCGTGGACAGGCATCCACAAGCCACCTCACCAGGCCGAAGTAGCTGTTGGGAAGGGAGTCGACAGGCCACATCCGGACTATAAGGCCCCTCATGGCCTGTTCGGCCGCCTTGTGCAGCTCGACCAGTTGCTTCAGCTGGTCGCTCACAGGCATCGGGTGTTCGGTCCCAGTATACTGAGACCAGAATAACTTCTCCGTCGAGCTTCCCTCCTCGGCCTGGTAATACTTCGCGGCATCCGACACGCTGCAGGGCAAATCTGCAAATGCTCCTCGAGAGCTCCGGACTCAGGTAAGTAACAAGTAATTTACTTTCACATGCTTGCTTTGCATATTGGATGCCTTACTCGCCGCTATCTTCCTCGTCGCCTCAATTTCCTGGAGGCCCTTTTGGGCTTCAGCCTTCGCATGCTTTGTGCTCTCGAGGGCCGCGGCAAGCTCGGACTCTCGCGTCTTCGAGTCAAGCTCCAAAGTCTCGTGCTTCTTCACGAGAGCTTGGAGCTCTTTCTGCACCTCGCCCACCCATGCCTCTTGTTTCTCCTGCTCGGTGCGCTCCTCGGCCGCTTTGTTTTCGGCCTCGGACAACGCTCGCTTCAGGGTCGCCACTTCGGTCGTGGCCCCTGGCACATCCATGATGATCCTATCATTTTGCAACCACATATTATATATATATATATATATATATATATAAACACTATTCTGATCACGGGATCAGAATAATATTCTGATCACAACCTGACCTGCCCCACTAGTAGTACGTTGAACTTCCCTATGAACTAGGTTGAACTTCCGCCAACATTGCCCAAATGGGGCTTGCGATATACCGTTGGAAAGCTATGGACACCAATATCATGACCCAACTTAATCTTTTGGCAAAATATAAGCGGTTTAAGAGCAGTTTTGAAAACCGTTTTTTCTTTGCACAAAAAACGCGAATCATATTTTTGATCGCATTTCTAAACCGTTTATAGGAATGAGGCATATACTATGGCGTTGGAAAGATGCTGCAAAACCGCTCCTTCCACATGTTGAAAGTTTTCTCTAATTCCCTATGGTTAAAGAGTAATTTGAAAAAACGTAAAATTTCGTAAACCGAACAGCTGAGTTCGTTTTCTTGATGTCATTTCTAAACGGCTAATCCAATGGAGGCATATGATACGGCGTTGGAAAGCTTATGAAAATGCGCTACTTTTTCATCTTGACAGTTTTTTCTAATTTTGAATGGTTTAAGAGTAATTTAGAAAATGGTCCAAGTCCTACCGAGTTCGTATTTTCGAGCTAATTTTTTAACCGTGTGTCCGAATGCAACAAATGATATGGCGTTGGAAAGCTTGAACAAATGCGAAATTTTTTGGTATGTATTGTTTCTCCTAATTCTTTACGTTTTTAAGTCAGTTTTGAAAATGGCGAAAAACGTATTTTCGCTGTAATTTCTACAAACTTTATCGGAATGGGGCAAATAATATACCGCTGAAAAGCTACGGAAAATGCGAAACTTTTTCATGTTGATGGTTTTCTCCGATTCCTAGCCGTTTTCAAGTAATTTCAAAAATGGCGGGATCATGCGTTCTGCCTTTATCGCGAAACATATTCTTCAAAAATGCACCACATGTAGAACGTGAACTTCTCGGCGCGTGTACCTAAACTTCACTCTTTTTTTCACGTGACTTTTTTGCTCGTAGGTCTCCATCCACTCACCGGAACACACATTGGAATTAAGCAAGTAATGTACTGGTGGAAAGCTGATGTAAACACGCAACTTTCCCATGTTAATAATTTTTTCATACTCGCGATGATTTTAAAAGTTTTTCATGTCAAATTCATTCACTATAGTAGTCGAACTTCCTGCTGTTTTTAGGTTGAACTTCTGTGACGTATTTTCGTTTTTAATTTTCTCATTCATTTTGTCAGTGTTACACAAATGATATTTGTTTTGTACAAACCTCTCTCACAATAATTTTTTTAATTTTCTCCTTCCGATGACTTGAACTTACACAAATGATATTCCTCCCATTTTGAAATAAATTAGAAAATGACAAGATCATGGTTTTCTGCCTTCATCACGAATGGAAATGCACTGCGTGAAGTGGTTGAACTTCTTGGGCATGTTTGTCTGAACTTCACTCTGTTTTTGACGTGCTGTTTTTATATCAAAAACTCCCAAACCACTTACCGGAATTGAGCAAATGATATACCAATGGAAAGCTGTCGAAAACACTCAACTTTTCCATGTTGATCAACTTTTCATACTCGCGATGTTTCAAAATATTTTTTTAATGCGTAAAAATGTGTTTTTAATGGTATACACAAATTTTTTAAACCATTCATCGGAATATAGCATACAATATACCGTTGAGAAGCTTATGAATAGGAGCATCTTTTTCATGTAGACAGACGTTATAGATTTTTGTTGTTTGAGAGTAGTTTTAAAAATGGGAAAAAGAACATCGTTTTTGCCTGTTTTTTACATGTAATTGAAGGTCGGACGTCTCACACTAGAGATCTTGAACTTCACCGTGAGGAGCACATGAACTTCTTGCAAAAAACCTTTTAAGCTTTTAGTTTTTTTTCTTATATTCCTATCTGAAATGCATTTCACGTAGTTGTTAAACTTCCCGCTGTTTTCATCTTGAACTTCCGTCACATATTTTTGTTCAACCTCTCTCACAAGAAATTTTTAACTTTCTCAGGCCAAGCACTTGAACTTCTAGCAACAATTTTTTTGGACTTTGCCTTTTTATTCTTTTTAATACAAAATGCACACCGCGTAGTACGTGAACTTCTCGCAATTATCAATATGAACTTTTCTCGGTAACGTGAAAATATATGAGCTTTTTTATGAATTTTTAATCTGATTTTCTTAACCTTTTTCATGAATTTTGAAGCGCTCTATTTTTAAAAGTTGAACTTCTTGTTATTTTTTTGAACTTCTTGTTTCAGTTCTTTGATAACGAGGAAAATTTGAGTTTTCTATAATCATCGAATTTCTCCATCTTTTTAATATGGACTTCCTGGTTTTATTTTTTAATCTTTTTTATGAAATTTTGAAGCGTTCTATTTTTAAAAGTTGAACTTATTTTTTTATTTTTGAACTTCTTGTTTCCATTTTTAATAATGAGGAAAATCTGAGTTTTCTATAATCATCGAACTTCTATATCGAACTGCTCTAACTTTTTTATTTGAGTTTATTTTATGCACTTTTAGAAATATGAAATTTGTAGTTTTGTTACAGTCATCAAACTTCTCCACGTTTTCAAATTGAACTTTTGTGTTTTATTCTTCAGTAATGAGAAAAACTGAGTTTTTAATGTACATTGAATTACTCCGTTTTTTAAAATTGAACTTCTTGGTTTAATCTTTAGTACCGGGGAAAATCCTTTTTTATGAATTTTGAACTGCTCTATTTTCAAATTTAGATTTAAATTTATATGAAAATTTAAATTTTTAACTTCTAGTATTTGTTAGGAACGGTGAAAATCCTTTTTTATGAATTTTAAACTGCTCTATTTTTCAAATTTGAACTTCTTGTTTTTTTAGTTTTGAACTTCTTTGTTTTCATTATCTAATAATAAGGAAAATCTGAATTTCGTATAAACATCGAACTGCTCTTTTTAAAATTTGGACTTCCTGGTTTTATTTCTTTTAGTAACAAAAAGTCTTAGTTTTTAATAAAGATCAAGTCGCTCCGTTTTTTAAATTTGCGCATAGAGTTTTTTGAAGGGAGAAAATCCCTTTGTTATAAAATTGTTTTGAGATTCTTTTGGTTTTTTATTTGACCGTCTTTTGGTTTTGTAACAAACATTGAAATTTTTCATCATTTAAATTTGAACCTCTAGGCTTTATCTAGAAACGGGAGTGAGCAACCACAACAAAATAAATTGTATCTCTATACTTGTGCGTGATGAATGATTTTTATTCTATGTGCGTCTTCTAGGCGGGATGGATTGTACCCCAAAAACAATGTCTTTTGAACTTTCTAGGTGGAAGTCGTTGAACTTCCAGATTATTAAAAAAGCATGCCCTTTTTAGTTCTAAATAAATATGGTACATCAAAAAATTGTACCAAAAATATTTATGCATTTTGAAGATAAACTTGGAAGAAACCAACCTATGAAACCGAAAGCAATGGACGAAAACCACAAGTTTTTTGCACCTACAGATACAATTGAACTTCAGTACATGCCCACCAACTAGTACTCTATCTGCATCACACACACACACACACACTTTCGTTGTTATTTTCCTTTTTCTTTGATCTAATTCTGCACGTGCCACAGAACTCCTATTTCAAATACTTTTTTGTTACAGAGTTTTCCTATTTTCATCATTATTAGTTTTCAAACATATAAAATGAAAGTCACACAAACTCATTAGCAAAAACAGATGGTGAACAGAACATTGTTCCCACATTATCCACATCCACATACGTACACAAGCAGCTGAATTTTCTTTGACATATTTTTTCAAATACAAGCACACAAAAACCCATCGAAGCAACATCTCTTTGACGATTTTCTGCTGAATAGCTATACTAATGCATTCTTTTTTTCCATTTTCTTTGGCTCTTCAAGTTTTTGCCTACAAGAACAATACAAGGACTAAAGTAACATAATTAGAGTTTCAGAACTAAACGAAAGTTTGTAGCATGCTCCAATGCCACAAGCAGAGCATAACATGAATTTTCTAATGGAGTGAAACACTGATACAGCTGAACTTATAGATACAGTTGAACTTCAGAGACTGTCTACCTACACTGCCATCATAGTGGAGAGAGAAGGGAGGTGGTGCTCGGTCGATGCACCGATGGAGCAGAGTGCAGGCGCGCTAGAGGAGGGCTCGTCATAGCAGAGGGCAGGTCGCATCAGAGGGAAGGGCAGGCCGCGCCGAAGAAAAAGGAAGGTCCCGCCGAATCAGTGAACTCTCTCACATAGTGGCGGAGGGGAGAGAAGACCACGAATGGTGGACTGCCCTCTGCTACGGTGGGCGGAGGTGGTTTGTGTCACCGGAGAGTGGACGTGGAGGTGCCCATGGCCGTGGCAGAGCAGCGAGGAGGCACGCGTGGCCGGGGGGTCGTCGCCGGAGGATGAGCTGGGCGACGCCGGGGGAGCCTAGGTGGTAGGGGAGGCGCGACGGCGTACCAGACGAGGCCCAAGAAGGCACGACGACTCTGGGATGGTGCGGGTCTACCGGGCAACAGACGACGTTCGACGGCATCGAGGCATCTGGCCTCGACCGCGACTGGCAGGGGGTCGCGATTGGATCCCGATGGTGGCATGGTGGCGCGGGGGTCAGGGGAGGGCGGGCTGCGGCCGTGGTTCCAGGGAGGGTGCACGGCGGCGGGGGTTCCCGGGAGGGCTCGTGGCGGTCGGGCATTCCTGGGAGGGCGCGCGCGGCGTGGGGTTTCGAGAAAGGGGCACGCGACGTGGGGCTTGGTGAGGGCGCGACGTAGCGGGATCAGAGGGCGGCGGCGGGATGAGGGGCTCAGGAGAGGAGCCGGCCCCGGCGGCGGTTGGGCGAGGAGGTGGCCCCGGCGACGGTTTGGGGAGGAGGCGGCGGCGAGATCTGGCATTCGGGGGAGTGGATTGAGGGAGGAGGTGGGGATCGGGGGCAGTAGCGGGATCAGAGGTGTGGTGTTTTTTTTAATCGGTCCGGTGGGTTTCGGGATCTCAGGAACGTCTGATCGCCCCCTATAGGAGGGGCGCGTGATCCAAATAGTTATTTTGATCCCGGGATCATAATAGTGCTACTCTCTCTCTCTCTCTCTATATATATATATATAGACAAGGTATTACTTACCTTTGTTCTCCTCGAGCTGCTTCTTGGCAAGGCCGAGCTCTTTCTCGGACCGCTCGAGGTCCCGCTTCAGTGCGGCGACCTCCATAGTCAGTGCGACAGAGGTCAGCAGCGAAGCCTGTATACGCATACATACATACTTATATTAGACTCGTGCAGATATTATTTGATCCTCTATTCGGATTTTCTTTGTGAACACCAAACAGAGCATCAGGGGCTACTGTCTATGCGATAATATTTTCCTATATTTTAAATACTTACCTCAAAGCCAGTTAGAAGGCTGGCACAGGCTTCAGTCAGTCCGCTCTTGGCGGACTGAACCTTCTTGATCACCGCACTCATAATAGTGCGGTGCTCTTCATCGATGGAAGCGCCGCGAAGTGCTCCCAGCAGGTTGTCCGGTGCCTCTGGATGGACAGAGGTCACCGGCACGGGCGGCTTGTCCCTCTTGGAAGGGGGCCGCCTGCCGGAGTCCGGAACCACTGAACCACTGGAGGTTCCGGAGCGGTGTTCGGTTGAGGGCCGAACTTGGAGCCCTTGGGAATCTTGCTCCCTTTGCTCCTGGAGTCCAGAAGGTCGCCTTGAGGCGCCTCCGGGACTATCTCCCCCTGGCTCGGTGCCCCTTGAGACAATACCTCGACATTGTCCGTAGGGCAAGGAGAGGAGGCGGTTGGAAGTGTATCACTATCCATATCCGACGAGTCCAAGGAACCGTCCGACGAGGATACGTCGATACGGGCTCGGGGCGGACTGCATAATCATATTCGACGTTAGGAGAAGCAGTGCAGCAAAAGTATGCTATGAGTTACTCTGGTATCCGAATACTTACGACTTCGCCAGGGGCTTGGCCCTGAGTAGCCACTCGTCTTCGCCGTCGGCGGCGGTGGTGGAACAGTCCGGAAGGAGAGTCCTTCCCTTCTTGGACCCTCCGGCCTCCCCGGTTGGGGCGGCGTTCCTTTTCTTGTCTCCCCCGGCTGGAGGGGGAGAATCTTCATCTTCTTCCTCCTCGTTTTCACGGGAGGAGTGCGTATCGGAGTTATCAGACGATGTGTCCGATACCACCTGGCGCCGGGAACTCTTTCGGGTTCCTGTGGCCTTCTTCTTGGTCTTCTCCGGCACCTCATAAGGAGCCGGAATCCGCATCTCCATCAGGAGAGCGTCTGCAGGGTCTTCGGGCAGAGGGGCCGGACAGTTAATCTGCTCCGATGTCTCCACCCAGTCCTGTCAAAGGCATGGGAGCTCAGACCCCGCACATGGTTAAGCTATGGGAAATAAATACCCTACCAGATGTACAGAACTTACCGGATTCGCAGGGCGCTTCGCACTTAGCCCGCGGTCCTCGGTAAGAGAAGGGGGGGACCTCGGCGCCCTTGAACAGCAGCTTCCAGATGTCCTTATGCGTCATGTCGAAGAGCTCGCGTAGAGTCTGGTGCTGGGCCGGGTCAAACTCCCATAAGTTGAAAGCCCGTTGTTGACACGGGAGGATCCGGCGGAAGAGCATGACCTGGACTATGTTGACAAACTTAAGTTTCTGGAGTCCGTCCAGCTCCACCGATGAGCCCCAGGACAGGCCCTTCTCCTTCCAGGAAGTGAGCCCCGTGGGGATTCTGGATCAAAACTCGGGGGCCGCCACCCAGTTGGTGTCGCGCGGCTCAGTGATGTAGAACCACCCCGATTGCCACCCCTTTATGGTCTCCACGAAGGAGCCCTCGAGCCATGTAACGTTGGGCATTTTGCCCACCATGGCTCCGCCGCATTCCGCTTGTTGGCCGCCTACTACCTTCGGCTTGATATTGAAGGTCTTCAACCACAGGCCGAAGTGGGGCCGGACGCGGAGGAAAGCCTCGCACATGATGATGAACGCCGAGATGTTGAGGATGAAATTCGGGGCCAGATCATGAAAGTCCAGCCCATAGTAGAACATAAGGCCGCGGACGAATGGATGGAGGGGAAACCCCAGTCCACGAACGAAGTGGGGGAGGAAAACCACCCTTTCGTAAGGTTCCGGGGTAGGGACGATCTGCCCCACGGCTGGCAGCCGGTGCGCGATATCCGCGGCTAAGTATCCGGCCCCGCGTAGTTTTTTGAGGTGTCCCTCCGTGACGGAGGAGACCATCCACTTGCCTCCCACTCCGGACATGTTTGGAGAGAGTTGAGGAGAAGGATGTGGACTTGGGCGCCGGAGCTCGAGTGCGCGAGAATGGATGAGCAAGGAGGAAGAAGGCGTGGGTAGAAAAAGGTGAAACCTTATCCCTTTATAAGGGCAGACGAAACTATGCGCCCCCACCAGCCTGGTAAAACTCGCTTATCCCCCAAGCGCCGTAATTGATGGCGTGGTTGGGTTACCCACATCCGTATTGATGGGAATCCCATAATAAAGGGGACACGACCTTTGCTTCGACAAGACGTGCCAAGGAAACTGCCTCGCGAAACACGCTGGGATTGGTTATGAAAAGCAATTTGAATAATGACCTGGCTGTGGTGTGATGTCAAGCTATGAGGTACGTCAGAAGATTAGATTTATGGAAATATTATTCTCTCTACGGTGGTATGTGGAACTTGTTTTGCAGAGCCGGACACGATCCTCATGTTCAAAATCTTCTATGAAGTATTCGGAGGAGGAACCCGCCTTGCAATGCCGAAAACAATCTGCGCGCCGGACTCATTGTCGTTGAAGCCTGGTTCAGGGGCTACTGAGGGAGTCCTGGATTAGGGGGTATCCGGACAGCCGGACTATATCCTTTGGCCGGACTGTTGGACTATGAAGATACAAGATTGAAGACTTCGCCCCGTGTCCGGATGGGACTCTCCTTGGCGTGGAAGGAAAGCTTGACAATATGGATATGTAGATCTCCTTCCCTGTAACCGACTCTGTGTAACCCTAGCCCCCTCTGGTGTCTATATAAACTGGAGGGTTTAGTCCGTAGGACGAACAACAACAATCATACCATAGGCTAGCTTTTAGGGTTTAGCCTCTTCGATCTCGTGGTAGATCAACTCTTATACTACTCATATTATCAAGAACAATCAAGCATGACGTAGGGTTTTAGCTCCATCAAGAGGGCCCGAACCTGGGTAAACATCGTGTCCCCTGCCTCCTGTTACCATCTGCCTAGACGCACAGTTCGGGACCCCCTACCCGAGATCCGCCGGTTTTGACACTGACAACTCCCCTTTCCTATTCCTACTAGGAGGAGGAAAGGAAGGGGGAATGGGAGAAGGAAGGAGAGGGAGGAAAGGAGGAAAGGGGGGCCGTCCCCTAGTCCAATTTGGTTTGGGCTAGGGGGGCCGCGTGCTCTGCCTCCTCTCTTCCACCACTTGGCCCATTGAGGCCCAATACTTCTTCCCGTATTCCCGTAACTTCTCGGTACTCCAAAAAATACCCGAATCACTCAGAATCTTTCCGATGTCCGAATATAGTCGTCCAATGTATTGATCTTTATGTCTCGACCATTTTGAGACTCCTCGTCATATCCCTGATCTCATCTGGGACTCTGAACTACCTTCGGTACATCAAATCACATAAACTCATAATACCGATCGTCACCGAACGTTAAGCATGCGGACCCTACGGGTTTGAGAACTATGTAGACATGATCGACACACGTCTCCGGTCAATAACCAATAGCGGAACCTAGATGTTCATATTGGCTCCTACATATTCTATGAAGATCTTTATCGGTCAAACTGCATAACAACATACGTTGTTCCCTTTGTCATCAGTATGTTACTTGTCCGAGATTCGATCGTCGGTATCTCAATACCTAGTTCAATCTCGTTACCGGCAAGTCTCTTTACTCGTTTTCATAATGCATCATCCCACAACTAAGTCATTAGTTGCATTGCTTGCAAGGCTTATAGTGATGTGCATTACCGAGAGGGCCCAGAGATACCTCTCCGACAATCGGAGTGATGAATCCTAATATCGATCTATGCCAACTCAACAAGTACCATCAGAGATACATGTAGAGCACCTTTATAATCACCCAGTTACGTTGTGACGTTTGGTAGCACACAAAGTGTTCCTCCAGTAATTGGGAGTTGCATAATCTCATAGTCATAGGAACATGTATAAGTCATGAAGAAAGCAATAGCAGTAAACTAAAACGATAAAGTGCTAAGCTAACGGAATGGGTCAAGTCAATCACATCATTCTCCTAATGATGTGATCCCGTTTATAAAATGACAACTCATGTCTATGGTTAGGAAACATAACCATCTTTGATCAACGAGCTAGTCAAGTAGAGGCATACTAGTGACACTCTGTTTGTCTATGTATTCACACATGTATTATGTTTTCGTTTAATACAATTCTAGCATGAATAATAAACATTTATCATGAAATAAGGAAATAAATAATAACTTTATTATTTCCTCTAGGGCATATTTCCTTCAGTCTCCCAATTGCACTAGAGTCAATAATCTAGATTACACAGTAATGATTCTAACACCTATGGAGCCTTGATGCTGATCATGTTTTGCTCATGAGAGAGGCTTAGTCAACGGGTCTGCAACATTCAGATCCATATGTATCTTGCTAATCTCTATGTCTCCCACCTAGACTTGATCGCGGATGGAATTGAAGCGTCTCTTGATGTGTTTGGTTCTCTTGTGAAATCTGGATTCCTTTGCCAAGGCAATTGCACCAGTATTGTCACAAAAGATTTTCATTGGACCTGATGCACTAGGTATGACACCTAGATCGGATATGAACTCCTTCATCCAGACTCCTTCATTTGCTGCTTCCGAAGCATCTATGCACTCCGCTTCACACGTAGATCCCGCCACGACGCTTTGTTTAGAACTGCTCCAACTGACAGCTCCACCGTTCAATATAAACACGTATCCGGTTTGTGATTTAGAATCGTCCGGATCAGTGTCAAAGCTTGCATCGACGTAACCATTTACGACGAGCTCTTTGTCACCTCCATAAACGAGAAACATATCCTTAGTCCTTTTCAGGTATTTCAGGATGTTCTTGACCGCTGTCCAGTGATCCACTCCTGGATTACTTCGGTACCTCCCTGCTAAGCTAATAGCAACACACACATCAGGTCTGGTACACAACATTGCATACATGATAGAGCCTATGGCTGAAGCATAGGGAACACTTTTCATTTTCTCTCTATCTTCTGCAGTGGTCGGGCATTGAGTCTTACTCAACTTCATACCTTGTAATACAGGCAAGAACCCTTTATTAGCTTGATCCATTTTGAACTTCTTCAAAACTTTATCAAGGTATGTGCTTTGTGAAAGTCCAATTAAGCGTCTTGATATATCTCTATAGATCTTGATGCCTAATATATAAGCAGCTTCGCCAAGGTCTTTCATTGAAAAACTCTTATTCAAGTACCCTTTTATGCTATCCAGAAATTCTATATCATTTCCAATCAACAATATGTCATCCACATATAAATTAGAAATGCTACAGAGCTCCCACTCACTTTCTTGCAAATACAGGCTTCTCCAAAAGTCTGTATAAAACCATATGCTTTGATCACACTATCAAAATGTTTATTCCAACTCCGAGTGGCTTGCACCAGTCCATAAATGGATCGCTGGAGCTTGCACACTTTATTAGTACCCTTTGGATCGATAAAACCTTCAGGTTGCATCATATACAACTCTTCTTCCAGAAAATCCATTCAGGAATGCAGCCTTTACATCCATTTGCCAAATTTCGTAATCATAAAATGCGGCAATGGGTAACATGATTCGGATGGAATTAAGCATCGCTACGGGTGAGAAGGTCTCATTGTAGTCAACTCCTTGAACTTGTCGAAAACCTTTCACAACAAGTTGAGCTTTGTAGACAGTAACGTTATTGTCAGCGTCAGTCTTCTTATTGAAGATCCATTTATTCTCGATGGCTTGCCGATCATCGGGAAAGTCAACCAAAGTCCACACTTTGTTTTCATACATGGATCCCATCTCAGATTTCATGGCCTCAAGCCATTTTGCGGAATCTGGCCTCATCATCGCTTCCTCATAGTTCGTAGGTTCGTCATGGTCAAGTAACATGACCTCCAGAACAGGATTACCGTACCACTCTGGTGCGGATCTTACTCTGGTTGACCTACGAGGTTCGGTAGTAACTTGATCTGAAGTTTCATGATCATCATCATTAGCTTCCTCACTAATTGGTGTAGGTGTCAGAGGAACCAGTTTCTATGATGTACTAATTTCCAATAAGGGAGCAAGTATAGTTACCTCATCAAGTTCAACTTTCCTCCCACTCACTTCTTTCGAGAGAAACTCCTTCTCTAGAAAGGATCCATTCTTAGCAAAAAATATCTTGCCTTCAGATTTGTGATAGAAGGTGTACCCAACAGTTTCCTTTGGGTATCCTATGAAGGCACATTTCTCCGATTTGGGTTCGAGCCTATCAGGTTGAAGCTTTTTCATGTAAGCATCGCAGCCCCAAACTTTAAGAAATGACAACTTTGGTTTCTTGCCAAACCATTGTTCATACGGTGTCGTCTCAAAGGATTTAGATGGTGCCCTATTTAACGTGAATTCAGCTGTCTCTAAAGCATAACCCCAAAACGATAGCGGTAAATCAGTAAGAGACATCATAGATCGCACCATATCTAGTAAAGTACGATTACGACGGTCGGACACACCATTACGCTGTGGTGTTCCGGGTGGCGTGATTTGCGAAACTATTCCGCATTGTTTCAAAAGAAGACCAACCTCGTAACTCAAATATTCTCCTCCATGATCAGATTGTAGAAACTTTATTTTCTTGTTACGATGATTTCCACTTCACTCTGAAATTCTTTGAACTTTTCAAAAGTTTCAGACTTATGTTTCATCAAGTAGATATACCCATATCTGCTCAAATCATCTATGAAGGTGAGAAAATAACGATACCCGCCGCGAGCCTCAAATTCATCAGACCACATACATCAGTATGTATGATTTCCGACAAATCTGTTGTTCGCTCCATAGTTCCGGAGAACGGCATTTTAGTCATCTTGCCCATGAGGCATGGTTCGCAAGTACCAAGTGATTCATAATCAAGTGATTCTAAAAGTCCATCACAATGGAGTTTCTTCATGCGCTTTACACCAATATGACCTAAACGGTAGTGCCACAAATAAGTTGACTATCATTATCAACTCTGCATCTTTTGGCTTCAACATTATGAATATGTGTATCACTACTAACGAGATTCATTAAAAATAGACCACTCTTTAAGGGTGCATGACCATAAAAGATATTACTCATATAAATAGAACAACCATTATTCCCTGATTTAAATGAATAACCGTCTCGCATCAAACAAAATCCAGATATAATGTTCATGCTCAACACTGTCACCAAATAACAATTATTCAGGTCTAATACTAATCCCAAAGGTAGATGTAGAGGTAGCGTGCCGACATCGATCACATCGACTTTGGAACCATTTCCCACACGCATCGTCACCTCGTCCTTAGCCAATCTTCACTTAATCCGTAGTCTCTGTTTCGAGTTGCAAATATTAGCAACATAACCAGTATCAAATACCCAGGTGCTACTGCGAGCTTTAGTAAGGTACACATCAATAACATGTATATCACATATACCTTTGTTCACCTTGCCATCCTTCTTATCCGCCAAATACTTGGGGAAGTTCCGCTTCCAGTGACCAGTCCCTTTGCAGTAGAAGCACTCAGTCTCAGGCTTAGGTCCAGACTTGGGTTTCTTCTCTTGAGCAACAACTTGTTTGCCATTCTTCTTGAAGTTCCCTTTCTTTTTCCCTTTACGCTTTTTCTTGAAACTGGTGGTCTTGTTGACCATCAACACTTGATGCTCCTTCTTGATTTCCACCTCTGCAGTTTTTAGCATTGAGAAGAGCTCGGGAATCGTCTTATCCATCACTTGCATATTATAGTTCATCACGAAGCTCTTGTAGCTTGGTGGCAGTGATTGAAGAACTCTGTCAATGACACTATCAACAGGAAGATTAACTCCCATTTGAGTCAAGTGGTTATGGTACCCAGACATTCTGAGTATATGTTCACTGACAGAACTATTCTCCTCCATCTTGTAGCTATAGAACTTATTGGAGACTTCATATCTCTCAATCCGGGCATTTGCTTGAAATATTAACTTCAACTCCTGGAACATTGATACGTCCATTTTGCATCATGATTTTATATCAATATTTATTGCATTATGGGCTGTTATTACACATTAAGTCACAATACTTATGCCTATTCTCTCTTATTTTACAAGGTTTACATAAAGAGGGAGAATGCCGACAGCTGGGATTCTGGGCTGGAAAAGGAGCAAATATTAGAGACCTATTCTGCATAGCTCCAAAAGTCCTGAAACTTCATGGATGATGTTTTCCAAATATATAAAAAATACTATCGGTTTAGATGATATGACTCATGAATTTAACTTTTCTAAATTTAGTAGACAACACCGTGAAGAAGAATTATCTAGTAAGGATGAAATTATTGGTAAATTATTGGTCTTGCTTCCATTGCCGTACCTCCTAGTGATCCTTTAGAATAATATTTGCTAGACCATGAAAATCACATGTTTATGAATGAAAGAAGGGAATTAGATGAAGTATTCTTTAAACATGAACCTATGCTGAAAAACAATTTACCTGTTGAAATCCTAGGGGATCCTCCCCCACCCAAGGGTGATCTAGTGTTTGAGCTTAAACAGTTACCTGATACTCTTAAATATGCTTATCTTGATGAGAAAAAGATATATCCTGTTATTATTAGCGCTAACCTTTCAAAACATGAGGAAGAGAGATTATTGAAAACTCTGAAGAAGCACCGTGCTGCTATTGGGTATACTCTTGATGATCTTAAGGGCATTAGTCCCACTCTATGTCAACATAAAATTAATTTGGAAGAAGATGCCAAACCAGTTTGTGATCATCAACGCCGGCTGAATCCTAGAATGAAAGAAGTGGTAAGAAAAGAGATAATAAAGCTCCTTGAGGCAGGTATAATTTATCCCGTTGCTGATAGTCAGTGGGTAAGCCCTGTCCATTACGTCCCTAAGAAGGGAGGTATTACTGTTGTTCCTAATGATAAAGATGAATTGATTCCTCAAAGAATTATTACAGGTTATAGGATGGTAATTGATTTCCGCAAATTAAATAAGGCTACTAAAAAATATCATTACCCCTTACCTTTTATCGATCAAATTCTAGAAAGATTATCTAAACATACACATTTTGCTTTCTAGATGGTTATTCTGGTTTCTCTCAAATACCTGTGTCAGCCAAAGATCAATCAAAGACTACTTTTACATGCCCTTTTGGTACTTTTTCTTATAGACGTATGCCTTTTGGTTTATGTAATGCACCTGCTACCTTTCAAAGATGCATGATGGCTATATTCTCTGACTTTTGTGAAAAGATTTGTGAGGTTTTCATGGACGACTTTCCCGTCTATGGATCTTCTTTTGATGACTGCTTGAGCAACCTTGATCGAGTTTTGCAGAGATGTGAAGAAACTAATATTGTCTTAAATTGGGAAAAGTGCCACTTTATGGTTAATGAAGGTATTATCTTGGGGCATAAAGTTTCTGAAATAGGTATTGAAGTTGATAAAGCCAAGGTTGATGCTATTGAAAAGATGCCATGTTCCAAGGACATTAAAGGTATAAGAAGTTTCCTTGGTCATGCCGGTTTTTATAGGAGGTTCATTAAGGACTTCTCAAAAATCTCTCGGCCTCTGACTAATTTATTACAAAAAGATATACCATTTGTCTTTGATGATGATTGTGTAGAAGCATTTGAAATACTTAAGAAAGCATTAATTTCTGCACCTATTGTTCAGCCACCTGGTTGGAATTTACCCTTTGAAATTATGTGTGATGCTAGTGATTATGCTGTAGGTGCTATTCTAGGACAAAGAGTTGATAAGAAACTGAATGTTATTCAATATGCTAGTAAAACTCTAGACAATGCTCAAAGAAATTATGCTACTGCTGAAAAAGAATTCTTAGCAGTTGTATTTGCTTGTGATAAGTTCAGACCTTATATTGTTGATTCTGAAGTAACTATTCACACTAATCATGCTGCTATTAAATATCTTATGGAAAAGAAAGATGTTAAACCTAGACTTATTAGATGGGTTCTCTTACTACAAGAATTTGTTTTGCATATTGTTGATAGAAAAGGAGCTGAGAACCCCGTTGCACACAACTTGTCTAGGTTAGAAAATGTGCTTGATAACCCACTACCTATTGATGATAGTTTTCCCGATGAGCAATTAAATGTCATAAATGCTTCTCATACTGCTCCATGGTATGCTGATTATGCTAATTACATTGTTGCTAAGTTTATACCACCTAGTTTCACATACCAGCAAAAGAAAAAGTTCTTCTATGATTTGAGGCATTACTTTTGGGATGACCCACATCTTTATAAAGAAGGAGTAGATGGTATTATTAGACGTTGTGTACCTGACCATGAACAGGAACATATCCTACGCAAGTGTCACTCCAAAGCTTATGGAGGACACCATGCTGGAGATAGGACTGCACATAAGGTACCACAATCTGGTTTTTATTGGCCTACTCTCTCAAGGATGCTCGTAAGTTTGTCCTATCTTGTGATGAATGTCAAAGAATTGGTAATATTAGTAGACGTCAAGAAATGCCTATGAATTATTCACTTGTTATTGAACCATTTGATGTTTGGGGCTTTGACTATATGGGACCTTTTCCTTAGTCTAATGGTTATACACATATTTTAGTTGCTGTTGATTACGTTACTAAGTGGGTAGAAGCTATTCCAACTAGTAGTGTTGATCATAACACTTCTATTAAAATGCTTAAAGAAGTTATTTTTCCAAGATTTGGAGTCCCTAGATATTTAATGACTGATGGTGGTTCACATTTTATTCATGGTTCTTTCGTAAAATGCTTGCTAAATATGATGTTAATCATAGAATTGCATCTCCTTATCACTTACTTAGAGAGCTCAAATTAATTTTGCAAAAGACTGTTAATAGGCCTAGAAAGAATTGGTCCAAGAAACTTGATGATGCATTATGGGCCTATAGAACTGCATATAAAAATCCTATGGGTATGCCTCCGTATAAAATGGTTTATGGAAAAGCATGTCACTTACCTCTCAGACTAGAACACAAGGCTTATTGGGCTATTAAAGAACTTAATTATGATTTTAAACTTGCCGGTAAAAAGAGGTTATCTGATATTAGCTCACTCGATGAATGGAGAACCCAAGCCTACGAAAATGCCAAGTTGTTTAAAGAAAAAGTTAAAAGATGGCATGACAAAAGGATACAAAAGCGTGAGTTTAATGTAGGTGATTATGTATTGTTATACAACTCTCGTTTAAGATTTTTTGCAGGAAAGCTTCTCTCTAAATGGGAAGGTCCTTACGTTATCGAGGAGGTCTACCGTTCCGGTGCCATAAAAATCAACAACTTCGAAGGCACAAATCCGAAGGTGGTGAACGGTCAAAGAATCAAACATTATATCTTAGGTAATCCCATAAATGTTGAAACCAATGTTATTGAAACCGTAACCCCGGAGGAATTCATAAGGGACACTTTCCAGAATGTTTCGGACTCCGAAAAGGAATAGGTATGTGGTACGGTAAGTAAACCGACTCCAAAACAATTTTTAAGGCAATATTTCTCCGTTTTGGAATATTTAGAAAAATAGAAAAATAAGCAGCAGTCCGGGAAGGACACGAGGCCTCCACGAGGGTGGAGGGCGCGCCCCCTACCTCGTGGGCACCTCGTGTGCTCTTCGGACTCCGTTTTCGTACACAACACATATTTTGGTCGGTAAAAATTCATTATATAATCTCCTGGGGGTTTTGACTCCCGCATCACACAAAAATCTCCTGTCTTTGTTTCGAGCTGTTTTTCTGACATATCTATGTTGTAATGACGTCTCCAAGTGCCACCAAGGACAAGTTCTTCAAGAAGGTCATCAACCCTTACCTCGCGGTGGTGTAGCGACACCCTCAAACCATTGAGATGCGTGATGGGTTGGTGCACATCCATGATGCTGAGGGACCAAAGGGGACCGGAAGCATGAAGACGAGGCTTGAGGCAATGGAGCAACAAGTTTTCAAGTGTCAGGGGATGGTGGAGCGTGGACTCAACTCCAACTACATGATGATCGCAGAATTCACCAACAAACACAAGCTGGATGTCGACAACATCGGGGAGACCATCTTCAAGCTTCATGAGAAAATTGAGCACCTTAAAGCTCAAATCTATGACCTGCAAAACCAAAACTATGAGTATGAATATAGATTCAAAAGGATGAGTTTGGCTGCAGATTTGAGGATCCCGGAGACTCGGTCATCCTTCTATGATGGTGAGCCTATGCCTTGGAAGGAGGACGACAAGCCTACAGCATCAACAAAATCACCACCGTCTCCACCAACAAAGAAGAATTGAGTATCTGGTATGGGCACTCCACTTGGCAACTGCCAAGCTTGGGGGAGTTCCCCGGTATCGTATCACCATCACTCTATCTTTACCATTTTTCTTAGTTCGATCCTTTTGGTAATATCTTGATCTAGTAGAATAAAAGTTCTTAGTATGATCTAGTTGCGAGTTTTTCTTTATTATCCTTCTATGTAATCGAGTCCGTGAGCTATATAATAAAGATTAGTGTTGAGTCAAGGGCTTGATTATTTTGCCATGATCCTAAAGGAATAAAAGAAAAGAGAAATAAATGAAAAGAAACAAAGAGATCATATGAGTCTTATGGAGAGTAATGAGCTCACACAGAAAGAGTATGATGAATAAAAGTTATTGAGGGTTGACAAACACAATTTTGGTCATCGTTGCAATTAATAGGAAGTAATAAAGAAAGAGAGGTCTTCACATATAAGTATACTATCTTGGACATCTTTTATGATTGTGAGCACTCATTAAAATATGACATGCTAAAAAGTTGACATTGGACAAGGAAGACAACATAATGGGTTATGTTTTCTTACATCTGAGATAAATTATATTGTCTTGGATCTTCCAACATGATGAGATTGCCTTTCCCCCTCATGCTAGCCAAATTCATTGCACCAAGTAGAGATACTACTTGTGCTTCCAAATACCCTTAAACCAGTTTTGCCATAAGAGTCCACCATACCTACCTATGGATTGAGTAAGATCCATCAAGTAAGTTGTCATCGGTGCAAGCAATAAAAATTGCTCTCTAAATATGTATGATTGATTGGTGTGGATGAAATAAGCTTTATACGATCGTGTGATATGGAAGTAATAAAAGCGACATACTGCATAATAAAGGTCCATATCACAAGGGGAAATATAAAGTGACGTTCTTTCGCATTGAAATTTTGTGCATCCAACCATAAAAGCGCATGACAACCTCTTCTTCCCTCTGCAAAGGGCCTATCTTTTACTTTTATCTCCTACATTGCATAAGAGATGGTGATCTTCACCCTTCCTTTTTACATTTTATCCTTTGGCAAGCACAATATGTTGGAAAGATCCTGGTATATATGGCTAATTGGATGTGAGTTTTCATGAACTATTACTGTTGACATTACCCTTGAGGTAAAAGGTTGGGAGGCAAAACTATAAGCCCCTATCTTTCTCTGTGTCCGATTAAAACTCCATACCCATAAGTATTGCGTGAGTGTCAGCAATTGTGAAAGATTATATGATAGTTGAGTATGTGGACTTGCTGAAAAGCTCTTATACATTGACTCTTTCCTATGTTGTGATAAATTGCAATTGCTTCAATGACTGAGATTGTAGTTTGTTAGTTTTCAATGAAGTTTACGATTCCTACTTGATATTGTGATTGAATTATTACTCTAGCATCAGATATTATATGACAAAGAATTATGTAAGTTACCATTCTAAGAATGATCATGATGACCTCATGTCCGTATTTTATTTTTATCGACACCTCTATCTCTAAACATGTGGACATATTTTTCGATTTCGGCTTTTCGCTTGAGGACAAGCGAGGTCTAAGCTTGGGGGAGTTGATACGTCCATTTTGCATCATGCTTTTATATCAATATATATTGCAGTATGGGCTGTTATTACACATTATGTCACAATACTTATGCCTATTCTCTCTTATTTTACAAGGTTTACATAAAGAGGGAGAATGCCGGCAGCTGGGATTCTGGGCTGGAAAAGGAGCAAATATTAGAGACCTATTCTGCACAGCTCCAAAAGTCCCGAAACTTCACGGATGATGTTTTCCAAATATATAAAAAATACCGAGCGCAAGAACCTCACCAGGGGGGCCACACCCTTCCCACGAGGGTGGGGGCGCGCCCTACCCCCTGGGCGCGCCTCCCTACCTCATGGCCCCCCTGGTGGCCCTCCGGTGGCCATCTTCTGCTATATGGAGTCTTTCGATGGAAAAAAAATCATAAGCCATCTTCTCGGATGAAACTCCGCCACCACGAAGTGGAACCAATCTAGGGCTCTGGCGGAGCTGTTCTGCCGGGGAAACTTCCCTCCCGGAGGGGGAAATCATCTCCATCGTCATCACCAACGCTCCTCTCATTGGGAGAGGGCAATCTCCATCAACATCTTCATCAGCACCATCTCATCTCAAAACCCTAGTTCATCTCTTGTATCCAATTCTTATCTCTAAGTCCAGGATTGGTGCTAGTAGGTTGCTAGTGGTGTTAATTACTCCTTGTAGTTGATGCTAGTTGGTTTAATTGGTGGAAGATCATATGTTCAAATCCTATATGCATATTAATACCCCTCTGATTATGAACATGCTTATGCTTTGTGAGTAGTTACTTTTGTTCCTGAGGACATGGGAGAAGTCTTGCTATTAGTAGTCATGTGAATTTGGTATTTGTTCGATATTTTGATGAGATGTATGCTGTCTCTCCTCTAGTGGTGTTATGTGAACGTCGACTACATGACACTTCACCATTATTTGGGCCTAGAGGAAGGCATTGGGAAGTAATAAGTAGATGATGAGTTGCTAGAGTGACAGAAGCTTAAACCCTAGTTTATGCGTTGCTTCGTAAGGGGTTGATTTGGATCCATATGTTTCATGCTATGGTTAGGTTTACCTTAATACTTTTGTTGTATTTGAGGATGCTTGCAATATAGGTTAATCATAAGTGGGATGCTTGTCCAAGTAAGGGCAGCACCCAAGCACCGGTCCACCCACATACCAAATTATCAAAGTACCGAACGCGAATCATATGAACGTGATGAAAACTAGCTTGACGATATTCCCATGTTTCCTCGGGAGCGCTTTACATCTTATAAGAGTTTGTCCAGGCTTGTCCTTTGCTACAAAAGGATTGGGCCACCTTGCTGCATTTTATTTACTTTTGTTACTTGTTGCTCATTACAAATTATCCCATCACAAAACTATCTGATACCACTTATTTCAATACTTGCAGAGAATACCTTGCTGGAAACCGCTTATCATTTCCTTCTGCTCCTCGTTGGGTTCGACACTCTTACTTATAGAAAGGACTACAATAGATCCCCTATACTTGTGGGTCATCAAACATCTCATATGCTCCATGATGTTCAAAACGTTGTTGAAGTCCCGGTTCTAAGCCGTAAAGCATGGCACACTGAACTATCGAGTAGTCATCAGCTTTGCTCTGCCAGACGTTCATAACATCTGGCGTTGCTCCTGCAGCGGGTTTGGCAGCTAGCGGTGCTTCCAGGATGTAATTCTTCTATGCAGCAATGAGGATAATCCTCAAGTTATGGACCCAGTCCGTGTAATTGCTACCATCATCTTTCAACTTTGCTTTCTCAAGGAACGCATTAAAATTTAATGGAACAACAACACGATCCATCTATCTACAATAACATAGGCAAGCAAAATACTATCAAGTACTAAGTTCATGATAAATTTAAAGTTCAATTAATCATATTTAAGAACTCCCACTTAGATAGACATCCCTGTGATCATATAAGTGATCACGTGATCCATATCAACTAAACCATGACCGATCGTCACGTGAAATGGAGTAGTTTTCAATGGTGAACGTCACTATGTTGATCATATCTACTATATGATTCACGCTCGACCTTTCGGTCTCAGTGTTCCGAGGCCATATCTACATATGGTAGGCTCGTCAAGTTTAACCCGAGTATTTCTGCGTGTGCAAAGCTGGCTTGCACCCGTTCTATGTGAACGTAGAGCTTATCACACCCGATCATCACGTGGTGTCTCGGCACGACGAACCTTGGCAACAGTGCATACTCAGGGAGAACACTTGTACCTTGAAATTTAGTGAGAGATCATCTTATAATGCTATCGCTAATCAAGCAGAATAAGATGCATAAAGGATAAACATCACATGCAATCAATATAAGTGATATGATATGGCCATCATCATCTTGTGCCTGTGATCTTCATCTCCAAAGCACCATCATGATCACCATCGTCACCGGCTTGACACCTTGATCCCCATCGAAGCATCGTTGTCATCATGCCAAATATTGCCTCCACCACTATCGCTACCGCTTAGTGATAAAGTAAAGCAATTACATGGCGATTGAATTTCATATAATAAAGCGACAACCATATGGCTCCTACCAGTTGCCGATAACTGTGTTACAAAACATGATCATCTCATACAATAAAATTTAGCATCATGTGCTGACCATATCACATCACATCATGCCCTGCAAAAACAAGTTAGATATCCTCTACTTTGTTGTTGCAAGTTCTACATGGCTGCTACGGACTGAGCAAGAATTGTTCTTACCTACGCATCAAAACCACAACGATATTTCGTCAAGTTAGTGTTGTTTTAACCTTCAACAAGGATCGGGCGTAGTCACACTCGGTTCAACTAAAGTTGGAGAAACTGACACCCGCCAGCCACCTGTGTGCAAAGCACATCGGTAGAACCAGTCTCGCGTAAGTGTACCCGTAATGTCGGTCCGGGCTGCTTCATCGAACAATACCGCTGAACCAAAGTATGACATGCAGGTAAGCAGTATGACTTGTATCGCCCGCATATCACCTGTGTTCTACTCGTGCATATAACATCTACGCATAAACCTGGCTCGGATGCCACTGTTGGGGAATGTAGTAATTTCAAAAAAATTCCCACGCACACGCAAGATCATGGTGATGCATAGCAACGAGAGGGAAGAGTATCGTCCACATATGCTACCTCTTGAGCACTGCGTTGGTTTTCCCCGAAGAGGAAGGGATGATGCAGCAAAGTAGCGTAAGTATTTCCCTCAGTTTTTGAGAACCAAGGTATCAATCCAGTAGGAGGCTACGCACTAGTCCCTCGTACCTGCACAAAACAAATAAATCCTTGCAACCAACGCGAATAGGGGTTGTCAATCCCTACACGGCCACTTACGAGAGCGAGATCTGATAGATATGATAAGATAATATTTTTGGTATTTTTGTGATAAAGATGTAAAGTAAAATAAAGGCAAAGTAAAGAGCAAAGGAAATAACTAAGTAGTAGGAGATCAATATGATAAAGATAGACCCGAGGCCATAGGTTTCACTAGTGGCTTCTCTCGAGAGCATAAGTATTCTACGGTGGGTGAACAAATTACTGTTGAGCAATTGACAGAATTGAGCATAGTTATGAGAATATCTAGGTATGATCATGTATATAGGCATCACGTCCGAGACAAGTAGACCAACTCCTGCCTGCATCTACTACTATTACTCCACTCATCGACCGCTATCCAGCATGCATCTAGAGTATTAAG
Source organism: Triticum aestivum (assembly GCF_018294505.1). Lineage (NCBI taxonomy): Eukaryota > Viridiplantae > Streptophyta > Magnoliopsida > Poales > Poaceae > Triticum > Triticum aestivum. The sequence goes on from NC_057800.1 coordinate 429,955,828, forward strand.
TTAAAAACAGAGTAACGCCTTAAGCAAGATGACATGATGTAGAGGGATAAACTCATGCAATATGATGAAAACCCCATCTTGTTATCCTTGATGGCAACAATACAATACGTGCCCTGCTGCCCCTACTGTCATTGGGAAAGGACACCGCAAGATTGAACCCAAAGCTAAGCACTTCTCCCATTGCAAGAAAGATCAATCTAGTAGGCCAAAACAAACTGATAATTCGAAGAGACTTGCAAATATAACCAATCATACATAAAAGAATTCAGAGAAGATTCAAATATTGTTCATAGATAGACTTGATCATAAACCCACAATTCATCGGTCTCAACAAACACACCGCAAAAAGAAGATTACATCGAATAGTTCTCCACAAGAGAGGGGGAGAACATTGTATTGATATCCAAAAAGAGAGAAGAAGCCATCTAGCTAATAACTTTGGACCCGTAGGTCAAGGTAAACTACTCACACTTCATCGGAGGGGCTATGGTGTTGATGTAGAAGCCCTCCGTGATCGATGCCCCCTCCGGCAGAGCTCCGGAACAGGCCCCAAGATGGGATCTCATGGATATAGAAAGTTACGGCGGTGGAATTAGGTTTTTGGATCCGTCTCTGATCGTTTGGGGGTACATAGGTATATATAGGAGGAAGGAGTACGTCGGTGGAGCAACAGTGGGCCCACGAGGGTGGAGGGTGCGCCTGGGGGGAGGCGCGCCCCTACCTCGTGGCCTCCTCTTTTGTGTCTTGACGCAGGGTCCAAGTCTCCTGGGTCTTGTTCGTTGAGAAAATCACGTTCCCGAAGTTTTCATTCCGTTTGGACTCCGTTTGATATTCCTTTTCTTCGAAACCCTAAAACAGGCAAAAAACAGCAATTCTGGGCAGGGCCTTCGGTTAATAGGTTAGTCCCAAAAATAATATAAAAGTGGATAATAAAGCCCAATAACGTCTAAAACAGTAGATAATATAGCATGGAGCAATCAAAAATTATAGATACGTTGGAGACGTATCAAGCATCCCCAAGATTAATTCCTGCTCATCCTCGAGTAGGTAAATGATAAAAACAGAATTTTTGATGCGTAGTGCTACTTGGCATAATTTTGATGTAATTCTTCTTAATTCTGGTATGAATATTCAGATCTGAAAGATTCAAGACAAGAGTTTAATATTGACATAAAAATAATAATACTTCAAGCATACTAACAAAGCAATTATGTCTTCTCAAAATAACATGGCCAAAGAAAGTTATCCCTACAAAATCATATAGTCTGGCTATGCTCTATCTTCACCACACAAAATATTTAAATCATGCACAACCCCGATGACAAGCCAAGCAATTGTTTCATACTTTTGGTGTTCTCTAACTTTTTCAATTTTCACGCAATACATGAGCGTGAGCCATGGACATAACACTTATAGGTGGAATAGAATGGTGGTTGTGGAGAAGACAAAAAAGGAGAAGATAGTCTCACATCAACTAGGCGTATCAATGGGCTATGGAGATGCCCATCAATAGATATCAATGTGAGTGAGTAGGGATTGCCATGCAATGGATGCACTAGAGCTATAGGTATATGAAAGCTCAAAAAGAAACTAAGTGGGTGTGCATCCAACTTGCTTGCTCATGAAGACCTAGGGCAATTTCAGGAAGCCCATCATTGGAATATACAAGCCAAGTTCTATAATGAAAATTTCCCACTAGTATATGAAAGTGACGAAATGAGAGACTCTCTACTATGAATATCATGATGCTACTTTGAAGCACAAGTGTGGTAAAAGGATAGTAGCATTGTCCCTTCTCTCTTTTTCTCTCATTTTTTTATTTGGGCCTTTTCTCTTTTTTATGGCCTCTTTATTTTAGTCTGGAGTCTCATCCCGACTTGTGGGGGAATCATAGTCTCCATCATCCTTCCCTCACTGGGACCATGCTCTAATAATGATGATCATCACACTTTTCTTTTTCCTACAACTCGATACTTAGAACAAAATATGACTCTATATGAATGCCTCCGACGGTGTACCGGGATATGCAATGACTCATGAGTGACATGTATGAAATAATTATGAACGGTGGCTTTGCCACAAATACGATGTCGACTACATGATCATGCTAAGCAATATGACAATGATGGAGTGTGTCATAATAAACGGGACGGTGGAAAGTTGCATGGCAATATATCTCGGAATGGCTATAGAAATGCTATAATAGGCAGGTATGGTGGCTGTTTTGAGGAAGATATATGGTGGGTGTATGATACCGGCGAAAGGTGCGCAGTGTTAGAGAGGCTAGCAATGATGGAAGGGTGAGCGTGCGTATAATCCATGGACTGAACATTAGTCATAAAGAACTCATATACTTATTGCAAAAATCTACAAGTTATAAAAGCAAAGTATTACACGCATGCTCCTAGGGGGATAGATTGGTAGGAAAAGACCATCGCTCGTCCCCGACCGCCACTCATAAGGAAGAAAATCAAAAAATAAATCATGCTCCGACTTCATCACATAACGGTTCACCATACGTGCATGCTACGGGAATCACAACTTTAACACAAGTATTCTTCAAATTCACAACTACTCAACTAGCACAACTTTAATATCACCATCTTCATATCTCAAAACAATTATCAAGCATCGAACTTCTCATAGTATTCAACACACTCATAAGAAAGTTTTATTATTAATATTGTGTACCAAGCATATTAAGATTTTAAGCAAATTACCATGCTATTAAAGACTCTCAAAATAATCTAAGTGAATCATGAGATATCAATAGTTTCTATTAAACAAATCCACCACCATGCTCTAAAAGATATGAGTGAAGTACTAGAGAAAAACTACATAACTGAAAAAATATAAGCGAAGCACATAGATTATTCTAACAAATTCCAAATCATGTATGGCTCTCTCAAAAGGTGTGTACAGCAATGATGATTGTGGTAAATTAAAAAGTAAAGACTCAAATCATACAAGACGCTCCAAGCAAAACACATATCATGTGGCGAATAAAAATATAGCTCCAAGTAAAGTTACCAATAGAAGTAGACGAAAGAGGGGATGCCTTATGGGGCATCCCCAAGCTTTGGCTTTTAGGTGTCCTTAGATTACCTTGGGGGTGCCATGGGAATCCCCAAGCTTAGGCTCTTTCCACTCCTTTTTCCATAATCCATCAAATCATTACCCAAAACTTGAAAACTTCACAACACAAAACTTAAAGTAGAAAATCTCGTGAGCTCCGTTAGCGAAAGAAAACAAAAGACCACTTCAAGGTACTGTAATGAACTCATTCTTTATTTATATTGGTGTTATACCTACTGTATTCCAACTTCTCTACGGTTTATAAACTATTTTACTAGCCATAGATTCATCAAAATAAGCAAACAACACACGAAAAACAGAATCTGTCAAAAACAGAACAGTCTGTAGTAATTTGTAGCTAGCGCAAGATCTGGAACCCCAAAAATTCTAAAATAAATTTCTGGACGTGAGGAATTTATCTATTAATCATATTAAAAAATAATTAACTAAATATCACTTTCCAAATAAAAATGGAAGTAGTTCTCGTGAGCGCTAAAGTTTCTGTTTTTTACAGCAAGTGTAACAAGACTTTCCCCAAGTCTTCCCAACGGTCCTACTTGGCACAAACACTAATTAAACACAAAAAACACAACCAAAACAGAGGCTAGATAAATTATTTATTACTAAACAGGAGCAAAAAGCAAGGAATAAAATAAAATTGGGTTGCCTCCCAACAAGCGCTATCGTTTAACGCCCCTAGCTAGGCATAACAAGCAAGGATAGATCTAGGTATTGCCATCTTTGGTAGGCAATCCATAAGTGGCTCTCATGATAGATTCATATGGTAATTTATTTTCTTTCTAGGAAAGTGTTCCATGCCTTTCTTAATGGAAATTGGAAATCTAATATTTCCCTTCCTTCATATCAATAATTGCACCAATCGTTCTAAGGAAAGGTCTACCAAGAATAATAGGACATGAAGGATTGCAATCTATGTCAAGAACAATAAAATCTATGGGCACATAATTCCTATTTGCAACAATAAGAACATCATTAATTCTTCCCATAGGTTTCTTAATAGTGGAATCCGCAAGATGCAAGTTTAGAGAGCAATCATCAAAATCACGGAAATCTAGTAAATCACACAAAGTTTTGGGAATAGTAGAGACACTAGCACCCAAATCACACAAAGCATAAACTCATAATTTTAATTTTAATCTTAATAGTTGGTTCCCACTCATCATAATTTTTCTAGGGATAGAAACTTCCAATTCATGTTTTTCTTCATAAGATTGCATCAAGGCATCAACGATATGTTTAGTAAACGCTTTATTTTGACTATAAGCGTGAGGAGATTTTAGCACAGATTGCAACAAGGAAATACAATCAATCAAAGAGCAATTTTCATAGTTAAATTCCTTGAAATCCATAATAGTGGGTTTAGCAACATCTAGGGTTTTAATTTCTTCAATCCCAATTTTATCAAATTTAGCATCAAGATCAAGAAATTCCGAATTCTTAGAACGCCTTCTAGGTAAAGGTGGATCATATTCAGTCCCGTCATTATCAAGATTCATATTGAAAAACAAAGATTTAATAGGGGAAACATCAATAACTTTTAGATCTTCATCATTATTTTCATAGGAACTAGAAGAACACACTTTTATAAAGGCATCTTTCTTAGCACGCATTCTAGCGGTTCTTTCTTTCCACTCGTCAATGGAAATTCTCATGGCTTTGAGAGACTCATTGATATCATGCTTAGGTGGAATAGATCTAAGTTTCAAAGAATCAACATCAAGAGCAATTCTAACAACGTTCCTAGCCAAATCATCAATCTTAAGCAATTTTTCTTCAATCATAGCATTAAAATTCTTTTGCGAAGAAATAAATTCTTTAATATTAGATTCAAAATCAGAGGGCATCTTATTATAATTTCCATAAGAATTGTTGTAGGAATTACCATAATTATTAGAGGGATTACTAGGATAAGGCCTAGGATTGAAATTTCCTCTATACGCGTTGTTACCAAAATTGTTCCTACCAACAAAATTCACATCCATAGATTCATTATTATTCTCAATCAAAGTAGACAAGGGCATATCATTAGGATCAGAAGAAACACTCTTATTAGCAAATAATTTCATAAGTTCATCCATCTTTCCACTCAAAACATTAATTTCTTCTATCGCATGCACCTTTTATTAGTAGATCTTTCAGTATGCCATTGAGAATAATTAACCATAATATTATCTAGGAGTTTAGTAGCTTCTCCTAAAGTGATTTCCATAAAAGTGCCTCCCGTGGCCGAATCTAAAAGATTTCTAGAAGCAAAATTCAATCCGGCATAAAAATTTTGTATAATCATCCACAAATTTAAACCATGAGTAGGGCAATTACGTATCATTAATTTCATTCTCTCCCAAGCTTGTGCAACATGTTCATGATCAAGTTGCTTAAATTCATAATATCGTTTCTAAGAGAGATGATCTTAGCGGGAGGAAAATACTTAGAGATAAAAGCATCTTTGCACTTGTTCCATCAATCAATACTATTTTTAGGCAAAGACGAAAACCAAGCTTTAGCACGATCTCTAAGTGAAAAAGGAAATAGTTTCAATTTAACAATATCATTATACACATATTTATTCTTTTGCATATCACACAAATCAACGAAGCTATTTAGATGGGTAGCGGCATCTTCACTAGGAAGGCTGGAAAACGGATCTTTCATGACAAGATTCAGCAAAGCAGTATTAATTTCACAAGATTCAGCATCGGTAAGAGGAGCAATCGGAGTGCTAATAAAATCATTATTGTTGGTATTGGCGAAGTCACATAATTTAGTATTATCTTGAGCCATCGTGACAAGCAAACAAACTAACACACAAGCAAACAAAAAGCAAGCGGGCAAAAAGAGGCAAATAGAGAAAGAGATGGAGGATAGAGAGAGAGAGAGAGAGGGCGAATAAAACGGCAAGGGTGAAGTGGGGAGAGGAAAATGAGAGGCAAATGGCAAATAATGTAATGCGGGAGATAAGGGTATGTGATGGGTACTTGGTATGTTGACTTTTGCGTAGACCACCCCGGCAACGGCGCCAGAAATCCTTCTTGCTACCTCTTGAGCACTGTGTTGGTTTTCCCTGAAGAGGAAGGGATGATGCAGCAAAGTAGCGTAAGTATTTACCTCAGTTTTTGAGAACCAAGGTATCAATCCAGTAGGAGGCTAAGCGTGAGTCCCTCGTACCTGCACAAAACAAATAAATCCTCGCAACCAATGCGAATAGGGGTTGTCAATCCCTACACAGCCACTTACGAGAGTGAGATCTAATAAGATAATATTTTTGGTATTTTTGTGATAAAGATGTAAAGTAAAATAAAGGCAAAGTAAAGAGCAAAGGAAATAACTAAGTAGTAGGAGATTAATATGATAAAGATAGACCCGGGGGCCATAGGTTTCACTAGTGGCTTCTCTCGAGAGCATAAGTATTCTACGGTGGGTGAACAAATTACTGTTGAGCAATTGACAGAATTGAGCATAGTTATGAGAATATCTAGGTATGATCATGTATATCGGCATCACGTCCGAGACAAAGTAGACCGACTCCTGCCTGCATCTACTACTATTACTCCACTCATCAACCGCTATCCAGCATGCATGTAGAGTATTAAGTTAAAAACAGAGTAACGCCTTAAGCAAGATGACATGATGTAGAGGGATAAACTCATGCAATATGATGAAAACCCCATCTTGTTATCCTCGATGGCAACAATACAATACGTGCCTTGCTGCCCCTACTGTCACTGGGAAAGGACACCGCAAGATTGAACCCAAAGCTAAGCACTTCTCCCATTGCAAGAAAGATCAATCTAGTAGGCCAAACCAAACTGATAATTCAAAGAGACTTGCAAACATAACCAATCATACATAAAAGAATTTAGAGAAGATTCAAATATTGTTCATAGATAGACTTGATCATAAACCCACAATTCAGCGGTCTCAACAAACACACCACAAAAAGAAGATTACATCGAATAGTTCTCCACAAGAGAGGGGGAGAACATTGTATTGAGATCCAAAAAGAGAGAAGAAGCCATCTAGCTAATAACTATGGACCCGTAGGTCTGAGGTAAACTACTCACACTTCATCGGAGGGGCTATGGTGTTGATGTAGAAGCCCTCCGTGATCGATGCCCCCTCCGGCGGAGCTCCCGAACAGGCCCCAAGATGGGATCTCGTGGATACAAAAAGTTACGGCGGTGGAATTAGGTTTTTGGCTCTGTCTCTGATCGTTTGGGGGTACGTAGGTATATATAGGAGGAAGGAGTATGTCGGTGGAGCAACAGGGGGCCCACGAGGGTGGAGGGCGCGCCTAGGGGGGTGGTAGGCGCGCCCCCTACCTCATGGCCTCCTCTTTTGTGTCTTGACATAGGGTCCAAGTCTCCTGGGTCTTGTTCGTTGAGAAAATCACATTCCCGAAGGTTTCATTCCGTTTGGACTCCGTTTGATATTCCTTTTCTTCGAAACCCTAAAACAGGCAAAAAACAGCAATTGTGGGTTGGGCCTCCGGTTAATAGGTTAGTCCCAAAAATAATATAAAAGTGGATTATAAAGCCCAATAATGTCCAAAACAGTAGATAATATAGCATGGAGCAATCAAAAATTATAGATACATTGGAGACATATCAACGTACCCTCGTAGACCGTAAGCGGAAGTGTTATGAGAACGTGGTTGATGTATTCGAACGTCTTCATGATCCGACCGCTCCAAGTACCGAACACACGGCACCTCCGAGTTCAGCACATGTTCAGCTCGATGACGTCCCACGAACTCTGATCCAGCAGAGCTTCACGGGAGAGTTTCGTTAGTACGACGGTGTGATGACGGTGATGATGTTGCTACCAACGCAGGGCTTCTCCTAAGCACCGCTATGATATGATTGAGGTGGATTATGGTGGAGGGGGGCACCGCACACGGCTAAGGGGTCAATGATCAACTTGTGTGTTCGAGGGTGCCCCCCGGCACCCGTATACAAAGGAGCAAGGGGGGAGGCCGGCTGGCCCTGTAGGGCGCTCTAGGAGGAGGAGTCCTCTTCCTAGTAGGAGTAGGACTCCCCTTTCCTACTCCTACTAGGAGGAGGAAAGGAAGGGGGAAGGGGAGAAGGAAGGAGAGGGAGGAAAGGAGGAAAGGGGGGGGCGGCCCCCTCGTCCAATTCGGTTTGGGCTAGGGGGGCCGCGTGCCCTGCCTCCTCTCTTCCACCACTTGGCCCATTGAGGCCCAATACTTCTTCCCGTATTCCCGTAACTCCCCGGTACTCCGAAAAATACCTGAATCACTCGGAACCTTTCCGATGTCCGAATATAGTCGTCCAATATATCGATCTTTACATCTCAACCATTTCGAGAATCCTCGTCATATCCCCGATATCATCCGGGACGCCGAACTACCTTCGGTACATCAAATCACATAAACTCATAATACCGATCATCACTGTTAAGCGTGCGGACCCTATGGGTTCGAGAACTATGTAGAAATGACCGAGACACGTCTTCGGTCAATAACCAATAGTGGAACCTGGATGTTCATATTGACTCCTACAAATTCTACGAAGATCTTTATCGGTCAAACCGCATAACAACATACGTTGTTCCCTTTGTCATCGATATGTTACTTGCCCGAGATTCGATCGTCGGCATTTCAATACCTAGTTCAATCTCGTTACCGGCAAGTCTCTTTACTCGTTTCCGTAATGCATCATCCCGCAACTAACTCATTAGTTGCATTGCTTGCAAGGCTTATAGTGATGTGTGTCGGTGTCAAAACCGGCGGATCTCAGGTAGGGGGTCCCGAACTATGCGTCTAGGATCGATGGTAACAGGAGACGGGGGACACGATGTTTACCCAGGTTCGGGCCCTCTCTATGGAGGTAATACCCTACGTCCTGCTTGATTGATCTTGATGAATATGAGTGTTACAAGAGTTGATCTGCCACGAGATCGTAATGGCTAAACCCTAGAATCCTAGCCTATATGACTATGGTAATGAATATCTATCCTTTCTGGACTAACCCCTCCGGTTTATATAGACACCGGGGGGGGGGGGAATCTAGGGTTACATAGAGTCGGTTACATAAGAAGGAATCTTCATAGTCGGTCGCCAAGCTTGCCTTCCACGCCAAGGAGAGTCCAATCCGGACACAGGTATAGTCTTTGGCATTCATGTCTTCATAGCCCATATGTCCGCCCCATGGACAATAGGCCGGACGCCCGAGGACCCCTTATTCCAGGACTCCCTCAGTAGCCCCTGAACCTGACTTCAATGACGAGGAGTCCGGTGCGCAGATTGTCTTCAGCATTGCAAGGCGGGTTCCCCCTTCCGAACTCCCAGTTGATCTTCAGATGTGATGATTGTATACGGACTTGTATACACAACCGCAGAGAACATAATATTTTACGAGTTCAACCCATCGACCACTTTTTGGTAATATGACACCACGCCTACCCGGCCACCAATTGCGAACCGTTTTAGCCGGCCCGTCGCCCCACGTCCCAAGACGTGGCTTTATTGGCACGTCTTATCCAAGAGGAGATCGTGCCTCCCTTTTTTCAAGGGATTCCTGTCAACCCGGACGTTGGTAACCCAACTGTCGCTGGGGTACAACTCCTTGGAAACAAGCAAGTTTTTGAGGCCCAGGAGGAGACGTTTGATATTTGCAGCCTTTATATAGGGGTACAGGCCCGTCTTTTTCTTCTACGCTTGCCTCTTCCTTGACCCCTGCAACCCCGAGTTCCAACACCTGAGTTTCGGTCGCCACCAGCGCCAATCATGTCCGAATCCAGCCGTCAAGGCCGGTGGGTAGCTTCTTCTGTTGTGGAGGAAGACATTGCAAAGCTTCGAGCGACGAGGTACCTGACCGCTGAAATCCATCATCGGCTTCCTGCCGAGGGGCAGGTTATTCCCACCCCCAGATCCGGCGGGAGGGTCATGTTCGTGTCCCACTTCCTCCGCGGGTTGGGGTTTGCACTTAACCCCTTCGTCCGAGGGCTCATGTTCTATTACGGACTAGACTTTTATGATTTGGCCCCAGACTCTATTCTTCTTATCTCGGCGTTTATCGTTACGTGCGAAGCCCTCCTCCAAACTCCTCCGCACTTTGGCTTGTGGCTCAAGACCTTCGATGTGAAGCCGCAAATGGTAGAGGGGGAGCAGGCCAAGTGCGGCGGCGCTACAGTGAGCAAGCTTGCTAGCGCTATTTGGCTGAAAGGATGCTTCGTCAAATCTTCCGATTTGTGGCAGCAGGGGTGGTTCTATATCACCGAGCCCTGTAGCTCCAAGTGGGTAACTGCGCCCGCATTCTGATCCAGCCCCCCAATTCAGCTTGCATCGTGGATTAACAAGGGGCTGGATTGGGGATCAACTAATGATGTGCGAACTCTGCAAAGTCGCATCCGAAGCCTCATTTAGAGGGACATCGACATAGCCAACGTCGTTCAAGTAATGCTAGTTCGTCGGACCCTGCCATGCCAGCGACGGCCTCTCCTCCTATGGGAGTTCAATCCAGAAGGGCCGCAAACTCTTCAACACTTCTTCGACACAACGCACGAAGGGATGTGGAGATTATTCTTCGGGAAACGAAGGCAATGGCCGGACACCACCGAAGATGTCGGCCTAGACTGTAACCATCCGGATACCCCGGTAAGTACTTGTTTACCGAATACCTTATAGTCAGATACCCAGTGGCAAGATACCAACAGTATCATCCTTTTTCAGGGCTGGATAAACAAGGTGGAACTGATTAGGTGTCCGGCTCCCCTTCCCGAAGACTCAACTACTCCTGTGTTAACAAGGATGTTGGCCTTGGCGCCATACCAGGCATCGGCAGGGGAGGGCGATAAGGCCCAAGATGACCTTGGTTCTTGAGGTAAGTCGGACACTGAGTCCGGAGAAATCGATTTTTCTTCGCCTGAAGATGGAGGCAAAAAAGGACCCAATATCCCTTCTCCAAGCAGGAGAAAAAGGGCCGCCTCCGAAGATTGGGAGGGGCAGTCTTCCAAGAAGGGCAAGATGCCGCCGTCGAGCGCCCTGGGTTTGGAAAGTGACACCGTTAAACAGCTCCAACAAGGGGACAAGCCCTCGGCCAAACCATAAGAGAATCCGGAGTACTTTGATAGCGTCCCGCTCCGTTGCTGTTACCAAAGATATACGTAACACATTCACGCATTTTTACAGGTCGGCACAGAGTTTTTCTGGGCGATCCTCTTCTTCGGGGAGTCTCCTCCCAGAGATGATGGAGAGCGAGACGCCTCCTCCAACCTCCTCGCCCAACAAGGCGGATGACTCTAAAGTGTCATCGCGGAGGGTCCCTTTTGACCAACAAGTTACGCAGGGGACAGAAGAGGCAGTACCCGAAGGTGGAGCACCGACCATCCGGGATTACGGGGTTGATGATAACAAAGGTCCCGGACTGACTGGTTCGCAGCCGATAGTGATTCTGGAGGTGGGTGAACAGATTCCTTCAAAGGATGATTGTGCTCCTGGAGCAACTTCGGGAATCCCGGAGACTCCAGATATATTGCGGGACATGTTGCGGAAAGCATCTGTCTCGGGGGAACAGCGTACCTTGATGGGTACAGTGATTGAGAAGATTTCATCCGCGAAGAACGGATTAAATGAAGCCTTCATGAGCCTACTTAAGGGCTTCGAGGTTTGTGACATAATGTTTTCAGCTATGTTTCATTTGCAGAGATGCACTTGTGTATAGGTAGTAGCCCCTGATACTCGGGTTGGCTTCCACTGGGAAGCAAACGGAGGATCGGAAAGGACCGTTTGAGGACTAACCTGATGAACTTTGAACACATGCTACTTCCCCCTTGGCCACTTCCCGGACTATGGAGATTGCCGATTTGTAGTGGAAGCTTGATGTGGCACGGGATGATCTTGCTTTAATCAATATGCGTCTGGACGAGTCACAAGGTATGTATTCGGGGCATTCCTTACATTTTTGTGGTATAAGCATGATGTTGAGATTTGGCTGCAGATGGTGCTGCCGCCGTTGAAGTTCTTCGAGCGGAGCTGGCCCGGGCCAAGGAGCAGGCCCGGCGTAGCAATGTTGCTGCTGAAAAGGCATCGGCTGAATTAAAAGCCGAACAAGCTGCACGGCGCCAAGATGAGGAGAAGATATCCACGATGACACTCGCACTGGAGAATGCTACCGACTGCTGTGAATTTTTGGAGAAGGAGAGTAAAGCCTTAATGGCTGATCTGGACAAGGCCTTACAAGAGGCGAGAGAAGCACGGTCGGAATGCAGAGCAGCCCGTGAGGAGGTTCGACAGGCGAGGGAGATTGCGGCTGGAAAGCCCTTTCTACTGCAAACTAAGTTCGGTGACCCGAGCTATGCCCAGCTTAACCAAGTATGGAGTTCTCCAGACTCGTTCTTGGACTTGCCGAAGAGTTCTGCTGATGCGGCACAGTATTACCAAGCGCGAGATGGACATGCAATGGAGAAGCTTTTTTGGTCGCAGTTTGGCGCATCAAAGCGCCCTCTGTTGCTCAATGAACAAATGTCCCAATGGGCCAAACTTCATAGGATATCCGGTGCTGCCATGAAGGATGTTGTAATCCGGTTGTGGCCAACCGAGCCTGTTCCGAATAGCTATTTCGGTTTGGTGCAAAGGCTTGTTGACGCGGTGCCGCATATCGACGCTGTGAAGCGGTCAACGTGCATTGAGGGTGCACGGATGGCGTTTGCCCGAGTCAAGACGTTCCGGGGGAAGATGAAGGCCATTGATGTTGCGATGAAGGGTCCACCCAAAGGCAAGGACCGTCCGGAACCGGAGCATTATTTTGAAGACGTCCTAGAGGCCGCCCGCTTGATAGAGGGTCAGTGCTCAAAAGACATAATGTTCGAGTGAGGTGTATGAAAATTGTAAAAGACAATTTTATAGTTGATCTATTTATGTTTTGCTTGAAAGCTTGAATTCCTCCTGTGCTGCCGTTTTAATATAATCTGAAAGTTTTCCAGTCGTCGGCTTCAACCCCCTCGTAGGAAGTACGAGTGTGTTCGGAAAAGCATTTAATCACGCTTTATCCAACGTCTTGGTCCGTGAAGGAGGTGATAATGCGGCGAACTAGGCAATCGGACTATAAGGCGTTAACACTTTCACTTAGCCATAGGAGTTTTATGGTGGGGCTACAACATAGCCCCTGGTATGTATGCGGCATATGGTGCCTTACATATTTGATATGAAAAAGATCCCTCGTGTGACACAAAGAATCGCTAAAGATTCCGATAAGTCGTCAAGTGGTTGACCAGCTCACGCCGCATCATGACAGTCAGTTTTCGGCTTTCTCCACCGAGGTGCTCATCCGGTTTAGACCAGGGCACAATCGCAGTAGTTCTCCCTTTACTACCCTAGCGGATAGAGCAGAATGTAGGGTAGCAAGCACAGGAGCCGGGCAACCCAACTATTGACCCAAGACAATGATTTGGAGCTGATGCATATAAGGCCAAACTTGCGACGCCGAAGTATGCTATAGAGCTGTTCGGACTTTTACTGGCAACTCATTTGTTCGCACACCGAGCCCCTGGCAGGTTATGCCAAGGTATTTCTGTGAAATAACCGTAGGAGCCGTATTTGTTGGAAAACAATACGGATGATTAGTTCGGATATTGCCTACTAGTAACTGAGCGATATGCCAATGATTACTTATGATATATATATATAATCCACCCCCCCGGCTATTTGACATGCTCGGGGTTGGAGGCGGAGGAACATGCATAGTACATGCTCGAGAAATAGAGAGTGCGGTCTACAAAAAGTTCTTTTGGACCTCCTGTCGCACGTCTGCGCCGCCAGTCCTCAGTGGGGGGAATCCTTGATGGAAATAGCCCCTTAGGTGAGTGTACGGATCCGGACTCCGATAGAGCCAGTTTCCGATGTTTATCCTGTTCATCACCTGTTTTTAAAGGATAGCGAAGGAAGAAATAAAAATAAAATAAATAATAATGAACAAAGTTACTGGAGTGCTTGCAGGCTTGTCCATATTGTGCTTCCGCCAATGCCCATGGTATCTTGAGTGCGTAATGATGTATGCGCGGTACAAACTTTGTAGGTGTACGGAGTGGGCGGCGGAAACCGGGTTGCTATTTCCGTTCTAGGAGTAGTTGATCCTCAGGTGGAGGCTGCTTCTGACCCCCGGTGTTTCATTGGTGAACCTTTCTGTCATCCCTGTTGCTTGGCGGCCTCCTCCCCCTGTGTTCGGCATTGAGCTTGCCAGCATGTTTAAATACCCAACAGTTTTTGTTGGTATGATTAGCTGGTTTATTGGGGCAGCCATGAATCTGGCAGGGTCGGTCCAATATCCTATCCAGGTTGGATGGTTCGTCTCGATTCACCTTGAATGGCTTCTTCCGCTGACCGGGTTTGGGTTTGCTGAATCCGGTGTTGACCGCCGTGTCGCCTGATCTTTCATTGTCATTGCGACTGTTGTTTTTGCTTCCTCGTGGCTTGCTGTTGCCATCTCGGATTTTGGAGGTGCCCTGGTTGCTGGCGCTATTGCTTCTACGAGCGAGCCAGCTGTTTTCTCCCGCGCAAAAGCGGGTCATCAGAGCAGTGAGGTCTGCCATGGATTTAGGTCCTTCTTGGCCGAGGTGGCGTGCAAGCCATTCGTCCCGGACGTCGTGTCTGAAAGCCGCAAGGGCTTCCGCGTTCGGACAGTCGACGATTTGGTTCTTTTTGACTAAGAACCAAGTCCAGAGCTCCCTGGCTGATTCCCCGGGCTGTTGGACAATTGGAGTTAGGTCATTGGCATCCGGTGGCCGGACATATGTTCCTCGGAAGTTATCGAGGAGGGCCTCTTCCAAGTCCTCCCAGTTGCCTATGGAATTTTCAGGCAGGCTGTTTAACCAGTACCGAGCTGGCCCTTTTAGTTTTAGAGGGAGGTATTTCATGGCGTGGAGGTCGTCCCCACGGGCCATATGGATGTGGAGTATGAAATCTTATATCCATACCGTGGGATCGATTGCCCCGTCGTATGATTCAATATTGACGGGTCTGAATCCTTCGGGGAATTCATGATCCATTACTTCATTAGTGAAGCAAAGCGGGTGTGCGGCGCCTCTATGCTGAACCACACTGCGACGTAACTCCGAAGGAGTCCCTTTGCGGTTTTTGGCTCGGGTGTGGCGAGGTTTGACACGTCCAGATAGGTAGCCGTCGTCGCGTGTCAAAGCATGCTTTCGCGATCCGTATATCGGTTTTGCGTGTCTTGCTCTATTGTCCAAGTCTCTCTGCAGGTCGTCTGGGTAATCGTGACCTGCGTTGTTCCTGCCTTTATGGTGAGGTGGGGCGGTCTGGTGTTCGGCTTGAGTTGCCTCTTTATCTGGACAGAGTTTCCGGCGACCTGCCGCATTGTGTGACGATGGTATGGGCTCCAACGCCCCTTCATCGGACTGGTATAGCAATCTGTGCTTTGGGTAGTCTTTGGCTAGCCTACTAAGGCCGTATTCTTCGGCGACCAGGACTTCGGTCCATCTGTCGTTGAGTAGGTCTTGGTCAGCTTGAAGCTGTTGCTGCTTCTTTTTCAGGCTCATTGCCCTAGCTATCAACCTGCGCTTGAAGCGCTCCTATTTCGAGGGGCTCTTCGGCGATGAAGTCTTGTCGCGGGCTTACCTCATCTTCGGAGAGCGGAAGTAGTTGTCATCCTCCGAACCGTCACTGGGCAGGGCCTGCTCGCCGGGGCTGACTTGCCCATTTTCCTGTTCCTCCTGCTCGGATGTTGCTCCCACAGGGTCGTCATTGCTTTCGGTGCTGTCCAGAGTACTATTATCTCCAGTGTCATTGTTGCTGCAGCGTGACTTGGGGCGGCGTTTGGGGCGCCGGAACTTAGACTATGACTTGGGAGTTTTAACTAGATCTCCCTTGTCTTTGCCACGAGGCTTTTTAAGTGTATCGATCATGTACACGTCATATGAAGGGGTGGCCGTCTCGCGCCTGATGACTGGCGGGTCTTCGCCTTGCTCCTTATCGGCATCGTCGTCTATACCGTCAATGTCTGCGGAACCAGGAGCGGGCATGTCGGTTAAGTCCTCGACAGTGGCTATGAAGTGGGTGGCGGGTGGGAAGCAAAATTCTCCGTCGTCAGCCCCTAGTTCGAGCCGGACATAGTTCGGCTGCGAGTCTCCAGTGAATGACAGGTTCTTTAAAGAGTTTAGCACATCGCCCAAAGGTGAGTGCTAAAAAACGTCTGCGGAGCTGAATTCGAAGATCGATAACCGATCTAGCTTGGTGTCCGCAAGCGTACATGGTCTGGAACTTATAGCCGGAGAGGAGTCCGGAGTTCCGTTGGCGCAAATATTGCAGGGTGTTGAGTCTGTGTGCGGCTCTAGCACCGCGGACTCTGTGGCCTCGAATGGCACGATCTTCTCTGGTTCTAAGGTCATTGCAGCAACAGGAGCCATCTCCTGAATCTTGTCCAATGACAGATTTAACTCATGTTCATCGGGGCGAGGGGGAGCGATCGCTGCAGTCTCAAATCCATTGAAGATCAAGTCTCCATGGATATCTGCAACATAGTTCAAGCTTCCAAATCTGACCTGATGGCCAGGGGCGTAGCTATCAATCTGCTCCAGATGGCCAAGCGAGTTGGGCTGTAGTACGAAGCCGCCGAATATGAAAATTTGTCCAGGGAGGAAGGTTTCTCCTTGGACAGCGTCACTATAGACAATCGGAGGGGCCATCGAACCTCTCATTGACGGCACAGTGGAACTCTCAATGAAAGCACCAATGTCGGTGTCAAAATCGGCGGATCTCGGGTAGGGGGTCCTGAACTGTGCGTCTAGGATCGATGGTAACAGGAGACGGGGGACACGATGTTTACCCAGTTTCGGGCCCTCTCTATGGAGGTAATACCCTACGTCCTGCTTGATTGATCTTGATGAATATGAGTGTTACAAGATTTGATCTACCACGAGATCGTAATGGCTAAACCCTAGAAGCCTAGCCTGTATGACTATGGTAATGAATATCTATCCTTTCCGGACTAACCCCTCCGATTTATATAGATACCAGGGGGGTCTAGGGTTACATAGAGTTGGTTACATAAGAAGGAATCTTCATAGTCGGTCGCCAAGCTTTCCTTCCATGCCAAGGAGAGTCCAATCCGGACACAGGTACAGTCTTCGGCCTTCATGTCTTCACAGCCCATCAGTCCGGCCGATGGACAACAGACCGGACGCCCGAGGACCCCTTAGTCCAAGACTCCCTCAATGTGCATTACCGAGAGGGCCCAGAGATACCTCTCCGACAATCGGAGTGAAAATCCTAATCTCGATCTATGCCAACTCAACAAGTACCATCAGAGATACCTGTAGAGCACCTTTATAATGACCTAGTTACCTTGTGACGTTTGGTAGCACACAAAGTGTTCCTCCGGTATTCGGGAGTTGCATAATCTCATAGTCATAGGAACATGTATAAGTCATGAAGAAAGCAATAGTAGTAAACTAAAATGATCAAGTGCTAAGCTAACGGAATGGGTCAAGTCAATCACATCATTCTCCTAATGATGTGATCCCATTTATCAAATGATAACTCATGTCTATGGTTAGAAAACATAACCATGTTTGATCAA
The DNA here is from genome assembly GCF_018294505.1 of Triticum aestivum. Lineage (NCBI taxonomy): Eukaryota > Viridiplantae > Streptophyta > Magnoliopsida > Poales > Poaceae > Triticum > Triticum aestivum. The sequence goes on from NC_057800.1 coordinate 429,973,476, forward strand.
CGAGCTAGTCAAGTAGAGGCATACTAGTGACTCTCTATTTGTCTATGTATTCACACATGTATTATGTTTCCGGTTAATACAATTCTAGCATGAATAATAAACATTTATCATGAAATAAGGAAATAAATAATAACTTTATTATTGCCTCTAGGGCATATTTCCTTCAAGTAAGACTTATGGTGGAGCTCGGTGAGGATAGTGACACAAAAATTTGATGCAAAATGTTAGCAAGAGTCAATAATGTTGAAAGAGATTCACAAATTCGCAAATGTAACAAGTAGACCAATAGCAATATGTGGCACACAGAAACACACACATGGATAGATAAATGGGGTCGTGCAACCAAGGAATGAGAACAAAATGTGGAATCCGTGGAAAACGCTCGTGTTGACAACTCAAGAGAGATGCTAGCACGATTTCTCAAAAGGCGGATATGACACTTGTGCACAACCTATAAGATGCAAAATGGATAAACTTTCTATCCCAAGTATGCTATGTATGTATGGTTCCCGGTGTTTCTCTATCCAAGATGATCGAATATGACAATGTTATGCAATGTGGTATGATGCTATGACACTTGCTTACAAGCTCTTTGTTCACTCTTTTTCTTTGCTTAAAAGCTTATTCTTTTTTTTTGTATGGCCACGATGCACAAAGCAAGATAGCAATTGTCTATATACGAGAACAATCTTGTGACACAAGAGATGATATGATGATACCAAGATGATATGGTATGTATGCAATGGGAGGTGTAGATCACTAATGTGCACAAGTAACGTTGCCAGCAATACTCAAATGGCTAGTCTCGATAGGCAAGTGACGCAAAATGGGCTAGGGGTTATCAATGCAATTGCAAGGGGAATATACAATGGTGTCGTCAAGGTTACCGTCCGTATGTACGATGACGGCCTCGTGGCGATGATGAGTGGCAGTGTTCTCGATGTCGAACCATCTCTAAGTAGCCGAAACACCTTAGAAAATGGAAAAACCACGGACTCAAAATCTCAAACGCAAATGTCAAAATGGTGGTAGCGGGAATGCGGTGGTGGTTGCGGAATTATTGGTGGAAACCCGGTCAAAATGGGTTATGGTGGTGGAAGGGTATGTGTAACACCCTCGATGCGACTATAGCTCCCACGTGTCGAGGCACGACTTAGAGACATAATCGCATTGAAGGCATTTGTCACAAGTAAGGTAATCACAAGTAAGGTAATCTTTACACATCCCATGTAATATAATAATAAAGGGGAGATAACATAGTTGACTTACACTCGACACGTCAATCAAGGTACATAAATAACATTACATCATTCAAACACTCATGGCCCGACTACGACGCCAAAATAAAAGATAACCCAACATGCGACACGGTCCCGATCACCCCCAACTGGGCACCACCACTGATCGTCAGGAAAGGAAACATAGTAACGCTGAGAGTCCTCGTCGAACTCCCACTTGAGCTCGAGCGCGTCACCTGGAGCGGAATCATCAGGCCCTGCATCTGGTGTAATAGTAATCTGTGAGCCACAGGGACTCAGCAATCTCGCACCCTCATGATCAAGACTATTTAAGCTTATAGGTAAGGCAAGGTAAATATAAGTGGAGCAGCAGCAAGCGACTAGCATATATGGTGGCTATCCTGTTCGCAAGAGAGAGCGAGAAGAGGAGGCAAAGCGCGAGCGAGAAACTAGAGAACAACCTGCGCAAACATTACTCCAACACTGTGTCCATTTCCCGGACTCCGCCGAGAAGAGGTCATCACGGTAACACACTCAGTTGATTCATTTTAGTTAAGTTAAGGTTCAAGTTATCTACAACCGGACATTAACAAATTCCCATCTGCCCATAACCGCGGGCACGGCTTTCGAAAGTTCAAATCCCTGCAGGGGAGTCCCAACTTAGCCCATGGCAAGCTTTCACGGTCAACGAAGGAATAGACCTCCTCCCAAGACGTTCCGATCAGACTCGGTATCTCGGTTCTTCAAGACACTTCGATAGGTTAAAACAAGACCAGCAACACCGCCCGAATGTGCCGACAAATCCCGATAGGAGCTGCACATATCTCGTTCTCAGGGCACACTCAGATAGGTCAAGATACGAGTAAAACCAACCCTCGAGTTTCCCCGAGGTGGCCCTGCAGGCTGCCTGGTTCGGACCAACACTCAGAGGAGCACTGGCCCCCCCGGGGGGGGGGGGGTTAAATAAGATGACCCTCGGGCTCCGGAAATCCAAGGGAAAAGAGGCTAGGTGGCAAATGGTAAAACCAATGTTGGGCATTGCTGGAAAAGCTTTAATCAAGGCGAACTATCAAGGGGTTCCCATTATAACCCAACCGCGTAAGGAACGCAAAATCCGGGAACATAACACCGATATGACAGAAACTAGGGCGGCAAGAGTGGAACAAAACACTAGGCGAGAGGTCGAGCCTTCCACTCTTTACCAAGTGCATAGATGCATTAAGATAACAAGATAATATAATGATATACAACAAGTAAATAACTGTTCCAACAAGGAACGGCCTCCAATCTTCACCTGCAACTAGCAATGCTATAAGAGGGGCTGAGCAAAGCGGTAACATAGCCAATCAACGGTTTGATAGGACATGGTGGGTTAGAGATTTGACATGGCAATTTTGGGAGGCTTGAAAGCAAATGGTAGGCATCATAGCATTGGCATAGCAAAAGAGCGAGCAATCTAGCATAGCAAAGATAGTAGTGATTTCGAGGGTATGACCATCTTGCCTGCAAAGTTGTCAAAGTTGACTAGATCCTCGAAAGCAAACTCAACGGGCTCCTCGTTAGCGAACTTGTCTCCCGGCTCTACCCAAACAAGACAAACAAGCAAATAGAACACAATCAACCACGTGCAAAGCTCAAACAATATGATGCAAAGATGGTATGCTATGCGGGATGCGATGCGGGATGCATATGCAAGATGTGACAGGAAAAGCAAGACCAGGTAGCACTCTTCGGAGCAACAAAACTATATGCTACAGGATCTGAACATGACAAAGTAAAGCATGGCATGGAGCTACTCAAAGAACTTAACAAAATCCCTTAGTGACCTTGAGCCAAAAGGGATCAGAAAATACAATTGCAAGCATGTGAACATGGCAAAAACATAATCAGTTCTCAGAGTTAGTGAAAACTGGCACATGCTGAAAACAGATATCAAGTAGGCATGTTTACGACCTCGATGCACTCACTACGGAGCAAGTCATGACAAACTAAGCATACACCCATCAATAACACACAAAATGCAAGCTAGACATGGCAAGAACTATAGCATAGCATGCACGGATCAACTACAACATCATCGGCAAAATTGCAAACAAGTTGACAATCTGCCCAGATTCACAAAGTAGCAAAAGTAGAGCTCGATTGACTCAAGCTAGGGTGCTCCATAAATGCAAACAAAGACATGGATCGATAGAGAACTACAAGATTAACAAAACATCCTTACTGATCATCCTCAAAAGAGGCACGGATCACTCGGAAACAACAAGAACATATGGCCATATGAAATAAACATATCAAGGACTTAGTGAAATTGCTAAGTCCCTGAAATCAGCACTACCAAGCGCCTCACTTCGCAAGCTTGCACTAGTCACCACACACATCAAAAAAATACATGGGTTGCACCTCTGGAAAGATGGCAAAACCCTTAACAAAACATATGTAGAACTCATGGGCATATCATGCACACAATAATCATGGCAAAAATGACAAATATGCAAATGGAGTAGCAAATCTGACAATTAACTCAAGTAGCCCTCTTCTAAAAGCATTTCGGGCATCAAGATGAACTCAAATGAAAATGATGCAATGGAATGAAATGATGTACTCTCTGAGACGAACAATTTGATATGCTATATGTCAAAAACGGAACTATGGATGCGGAGATATAGCCTGATGAACAGGAGCACATGGATCTGAAAATTTAGGGACTTAGAAGAAAAAACGACCTAGGGTTTACTGTTCACCGGATCTGGATCCAGATCGGCGCACGAGAACCGAGGTTGGCCGGGGTACTGTTCACCGGCGGGGAGGGAGCTCGCCGGAGCCGGCGTGACGGTGGAGAGGCGGCGGAGCGAGGCCAGTGGAGGCGGCGGGGTCGCCGGGCACCGAGCTCGCCGGCGCGGAGAAGCTTGGCGGCGGCCGGAGTTGGCGGCGGTGGCCGGCGCGCGGTGGAGGCGGCGGGGTCGCGGGCGCGGTCGGGCGGCGCGGAAGGAGGATGGCGGCGGAAGGCTTTGGGCCGCGGGGGCCTGATGCGGGCTCCCGGCCCGACGGCGGGAGCGGCGCGGCGGCGCCACGTGGCGGCAGGTGGATGGCCGCGGCGATGCGTCCGGTCAGGGCGGACGTGTCCGGCCGGCGCGGAGACGATTTTTAGGGTTAGGGAGAGAGGAGATCCATGAATTTCGGGAGGGGTCTTTATATAGGCATAGAGGGAGCTAGGAGAGTCCGAATGAGGTGCGGTTTTCGGCCACGCGATCGTGATCGAACGCTCTAGATGATGGAGCAGGTTTAGCTGGGTTTTGGGCCAAATTGGAGTGGTGTTGGGCTGCAACACACACGAGGCCTTTTCGGTCCCTCGGTTAACCGTTGGAGTATCAAACGAAGTCCAAATGATACGAAACTTGACAGGCGGTCTACCGGCAGTAAACCAAGGCCGCTTGGCAAGTCTCGGTCCAATCCGGAAATGTTTAAACCCCACACACGTAAGAAAGCTAGAAATAGCCACCGGAGAAGAATGGAGCGCCGGAATGCAAAAGGACAACGGGGAAAATGCTCGAATGCATGAGATGAACACGTATGCAAATGCAATGCACATGATGACATGATATGAAATGCATGACAACGACAACAACACACGGAGACAAAAACCCGAACCCGAGAAAATAAAATAACTTAACGCCGGAAACGGCAAGAGTTGGAGTATAAATTGGGAAAGTCATGTCCGGGGTGTTACACCACTCCACCACTATGAAAGGATCTCGTCCCGAGATCTAGGACTGAAAGAACGTCGGGTACTCAAAACGGAGGTGATCCTCGCGTTCCCAGGTAGCTTCACGGTCGGAATGGTGTGACCACTTGACTTTGAGGAATTTGATTGACTTATTGCGAGTCTTGCGTTCAGTCTCTTCAAGAATAGCAACGGGGTGCTCACGATAGGAAAGATCTTCTTGGAGCTCAATGTCCTCGAAGTTGACGGTGCGGTCAGGAGTCTTGAAGCACTTTCGAAGCTGAGAGACATGGAACACATCATGAACATTTGCAAAGTTTAAAGGAAGCTCGAGTTGATAGGCGAGATCGCCTCTCTTGCTGACAATCTTGAAAGGTCCCACGTATCTGGGGCAAGCTTCCCTTTGATACCGAAGCGACGAGTACCTTTCATAGGAGAGACACGGAGGTAAACATGATTTCTGATCTCGAAAGCCAAATCACGGTGCTTACTGTCATAGTAGCTTTTCTGGCGGGATTGGGCTGCTTTGAGGTTATCTCGAATGACTTTGCACATTTCCTCTGCCTCTGTGATTAAGTCATTTCCCAAAAGCTGACGTTCACCGGTTTCAGACCAGTTGAGAGGGGTACGGCACTTCCTGCCATACATAATTTCAAATGGGGCCTTGCCCGAACTTGCTTGAAAACTGTTGTTGTAGGAGAATTCAGCATAAGGAAGACAATCCTCCCACTTCATGCCGAAGGAGATCACACAAGCCCTGAGCATATCTTCAAGAATCTGGTTGACACGCTCGACTTGACCGCTAGTTTGAGGATGGAAAGCTGTGCTGAAGCGGATGTTGGTGCCCATGACCTTCTGAAAAGAATCCCAAAACTTGGAGGTAAAGATGCTGCCACGGTCTGAAGAGATCACTTGTGGGATACCATGGAGAGAGACAATCCGAGAGGTATAGAGTTCCGCCAATTGAGCTGCAGTGATCGACTCTTTGATAGGCAGAAAGTGAGCCACTTTAGTGAGTTTGTCGATGACAACGAATATAGCATCATTGCCACTTTTGGACTTTGGAAACCCAGTCACGAAGTCCATCTCAATGTGGTCAAACTTCCATTCTGGAATGGCAAGAGGTTGGAGGAGACCAGCTGGCCTTTGGTGTTCTGCCTTCACTCTTCTGCAGACATCACATTCATTCACGAATTGAGCAATCTCGCGCTTCATTCGAGTCCACCAATAAACCTGCTTTAGGTCCTGATACATCTTCGTGCTCCCAGGGTGGATGGAGAGGAGAGAATTGTGAGCCTCGTTCATGATCACTTTACGAAGGTCACCTTTGGGTACAACAATACGATCCTCAAAGAAGAGAGTGTCCTTATCATCAAGGCAGTAGCATTTGTACTTGGGTTGACTCTTGGCAATCCCAATCTTCACCTTTTTCACCATAGCATCAAGAAGCTGGGCTTAGCGAATCTGGTCTTCTAAGATAGGAGGGACTTGGAGGTTGGCGAGCAAACCTTGAGGAACAACTTGCAGGTTAAGTTTGAGGAAAGCTTCACAAAGCTCGGGTTGATAGGGCTTGAGAATCAGACTGTTGCAGTAAGCCTTTCTACTCAATGCGTCAGCAATCACATTGGCCTTGCCTGGAGTATACTCGATTCTCGGATTATACTCTTGAATCATTTCGACCCATCGAGTTTGCCTGAGGTTGAGATTAGGCTGAGTGAAGATGTACTTGACACTCTTGTGATCAGTGAAAATGTCCACTTTTCTTCCCAATAGAAGATGTCTCCAAGTCAAAAGAGCATGCACAACTGCCGCCAACTCGAGACCATGAGTGAGGTAGTTCTTCTCATTAGGCTTCAACTGGCGAGAGGTATAAGCAACAACTTTCTTCTCTTGCATCAATACTGCGCCAAGACCTTGGAGAGAGGCATCACAAAAGACCTCGTACGGCTTGGATTCATCAGGCGGAGTCAGAACTGGAGTAGTGATCAATTTCTCTTTCAAAGTGTTGAAAGCAATGTCACACTCCGGAGACCAAACGTACTTGACGTGCTTCTGGAGAAGATTTGAGAGAGGCTTCGCGATCTTAGAAAAGTTTTCAACAAATCTTCGGCAATAGCTTGCGAGACCGAGGAAGCTATGGAGTTGCTTCACGTTCTGAGGAGGTTCCCAATTCACAATTGCAGACACCTTCTCAGGATTCACAGCAATGCCCTTGGCAGAGATGATATGACCAAGATAAAGAACCTCATCGAGCCAAAATTCACACTTGGAGAACTTGGCGTAGAACTGATGTTCCCTGAGCTTATCAAGAATCAAACGCAAGTGCTTGGCATGATCTTCCTTGTTCTTCGAGAAAACCAGAATGTCGTCGAGATAGACCAAAACGAAGTCATTGGTGTAGGCGTTGAATATGAAGTTCATCATGCGAGAGAAAGTCGGAGGAGCGTTGACGAGGCCAAAAGACATGACAGTGTATTCATATGAACCATAGCTTGTCCTGAAGGCCGTCTTGGGAATATCTTGCTCACGGATTCGAATCTAATGATAACCCATACGGAGATCAAGCTTGGAGAATACTTGGGCACCTTTGAGTTGTTCAAACAGCTCATTGATGTTGGGAAGTGGGTATTTGTTCTTGATGGTCTTCTTGTTCAATGGACGGTAATCAACACAAAGTCGGTCCGTTCCATCCTTCTTCTTCACAAAAAGAACACCACAACCCCACGGAGAAGAACTAGGCCGGATGAGACCCATTCTCTCTTGAATATCGAGTTGCTTCTTCAGCTCCTTCAACTCTTTAGGTCCGAGCTTGTAAGGACTCTTGCACACAGGTTCCGTGTCGGGCTCAAGATCAATAATGAATTCAACTGGCCGGTGCGGAGGCATTCCTGGAAGCTCTTCTGGAAAGACGTCTTGATATTCGCAAATGACTGGAATTTGCGAGATAGCATCCAGTTCACCCTTCTCATTGAGAGAAAACAGACGGATGGTATCATCACGAGCGACAAAGACAATTACATCCTCAGACGAATGAGTCAATTGAATTTGCCTGGCTGCACAATCAAGTTGAGCCTTGTGCTTGGAAAGCCAATCCATTCCGAGAATAAGATCAATATCCGAGTTGCCAAGAACCATTGGGAAAGAAAGGAACTTGTAGTCGCCCAACATGATAGTAACATCTGGCACTTCCAGACTTGCACTTAAACGTTTGCCAGGAGAAACGATATCCATTTGTTTACCCAAATGAGAAGAAACGAACTCATGCTTGGTAAAAAATGGCTTTGACATGAAACAATGCGATGCACCAGTGTCAAAAAGAACTTTTGCAGGAATATCATTAACAGGAAGGTTACCCATGATGACATCTGATGAGTCCTCTACCTGAGTTGCGTTCATCAAGTTGACCTTGGCATGCTTGGGTTATGCTTGACCACAGCTGTACTTGCTGATCTGACAGGAGGAGGAGGAAGACGCCTCTGGTTGAAGCACTTGTTGGCATAGTGACCCTTCTGTTGGCACTTGTTGCACGTGACCTCTGAAAGCGGACGGTGATACGGAGCACTCGATCTTGGAGTTGAGACGAAGTCTTGTTCTGAAAGCCAGGGTTGGGTGGGTGGGAAGATCCACTGTCACCTTTGCTCTTCTGTTGATACGGCTGACGGAACAGAGGAGGAGGAAGCCAATACTTTTGCTGCTTGGCCACTTGAGTAGAGGAAGAAAGAGTAACATCTCTGACTCGCTTCTTGGAAGCATCACACCTCAACTGAGCAGCCTCTTGCTTCAGTGCCATGTTGTAGAACTCATCGTACCTCAAGGGCTCAAAGAGAATAAGAGCTAGCTGGATTTCTTCTCTGAGACCACCTCTGAACTGGTATATCATGCTCTTCTCATCAGGGACGTCCTGCTTAGCAAAGCGGGCGAGCTTCTGGAACAACTTGTTGTAGTCATAGACAGACAAAGAGCCTTGCTTCAGGTTGCGGAATTCCTCACGCTTGCTTTCAACCACGCTCTGAGGGATATGGTGAGCTCTGAAATCTTGACGGAATTCATCTCAAGTGATAACACGTCCACCTCTGGAGTCCTTGTACTGCTGGAACCATTCTGCAGCTTGATCTTTGAGTTGGAAGGAAGCGAACTTGACAAAGTCCTCAGGCCTGACATTACTGCACTCGAAATGCTTGCACAGATCCACAAGCCAATCGTCAGCATCGGTTGCCTCAACACAATTGCTGAAAGTCTTAGGCCCGTTAGCAAGGAACTGGTTGAGTGTAGCAGAGTGATTCTGATTGTTGCCTTGGTTCCCTTGGTTGCCTTGATTGCGCTCTTGAAGAATTTGCATGATCAACTATGTGTTTGCATTGGTTGCGGCCATCACAGCTTGCCATGCCTCCGGAGGAGGTGGAGGTGGTGGCGGATCAGGATTCGGAGTCGTGCGCGTTGGAGGAGCCATCCTGAAGAGGTTGACATCTATTAGCACATTGACAGATAAATATTGAAGCTGAATCCAACGGAATGAAAAATTGCAACATATAGTCTTCACATCCGAACAAAATGAACGAATGCATTCCTCTTGAAATGGTCACATATCCCTAAATTGAGAAGCCACGTAGAATTAGGTGGAGAAATAAATTAACAAGGTACGGATCAAGAACGAATAATCGGTAAGAAATCCCAATCTCAAACCAATATCCGTGGAAGAAGAACTAGAGCTACAAGAATTCCCACCTATGAAACTCCCGAACCTTTCCGGTTATGCAATCAGGTGTTGGGGATAAAGGGGAAGCATAATATCTCACCCAAATCTAGCAAATCCTACATCCAGCTGTATCCATCCTTCAACACATAACCGAGAAAACTTCGGAAACCATCTACCTCAACCTTCGAAAAGCATCCGTTATACAAGTTATGGCGATACTACCGAACTCCCGCCCCAGTACTAGGTGGCGTCGAGGTTATCTCACCAACGAACTGCATAAAAGAGATTTTCGATGTCGGCATACTAAACTCAGGTATTCCAGAACTGCAATGATAAAATTATGACGATAACACCTCAGAGCTCAACTCCCCGGGACACTTCCACAAAACCCCTGACAGGAGGCACCAAGACAATGTTCTCATCATAAAACCATCGGAACGATTCCAAGATACCCGCGTGATCCTAATTTTTTTTTAGTGAAATTTGAGAAGAGAAGAGTCAAAACTCTACGTCAGGATGCCTTACCAGAGTGATGAGGAGACTGGGAAGTAAAAAGAATTCCTAAACTCTCCGATATATAATTCCTAAATGACTCAAAACATTTTTCTAGACACAACTCAGCCGCTAAAAACGTTCAAGCAATGGGGCTCCTAAGGTCGGGGAAGGCTCTGATTACCAACTTGTAACACCCTCGATGCGACTATAGCTCCCACGTGTCGAGGCATGACTTAGAGACATAATCGCATTGAAGGCATTTGTCACAAGTAAGGTAATCTTTACACATCCCATGTAATATAATAATAAAGGGGAGATAACATAGTTGGCTTACACTCGCCACGTCAATCAAGGTACATAAATAACATTACATCATTCAAACACTCATGGCCCGACTACGGCGCCAAAATAAAAGATAACCCAACATGCGACACGGTCCCGATCACCCCCAACTGGGCACCACTACTGATCGTCAGGAAAGGAAACATAGTAACACTGAGAGTCCTCGTCGAACTCCCACTTGAGCTCGAGCGCGTCACCTGGAGTGGAATCATCAGGCCCTGCATCTGGTGTAATAGTAATATGTGAGCCACAGGGACTCAGCAATCTCGCACCCTCGCGATCAAGACTATTTAAGCTTATAGGTAAGGCAAGGTAAATATAAGTGGAGCAGCAGCAAGCGACTAGCATATATGGTGGCTATCCTGTTCGCAAGAGAGAGCGAGAAGAGGAGGCAAAGCGCAAGCGAGAAACTAGAGAACAACCTGCGCAAAACATTACTCCAACACTGTGTCCACTTCCCGGACTCCGCCGAGAAGAGGTCATCACGGTAACACACTCAGTTGATTCATTTTAGTTAAGTTAAGGTTCAAGTTATCTACAACCGGACATTAACAAATTCCCATCTGCCCATAACCGTGGGCACGGCTTTCGAAAGTTCAAATCCCTGCAGGGGAGTCCCAACTTAGCCCATGACAAGCTTTCACGGTCAACGAAGGAATAGACCTCCTCCCAAGACGTTCCGATCAGACTCGGTATCTCGGTTCTTCAAGACACTTCGACAGGTTAAAACAAGACCAGCAACACCGCCCGAATGTGTCGACAAATCCCGATAGGAGCTGCACATATCTCGTTCTCAGGGCACACTTAGATAGGTCAAGCTACAAGTAAAACCAACCCTCGAGTTTCCTCGAGGTGGCCAAGCAGGCTGCCTGGTTCGGACCAACACTCAGAGGAGCACTGGCCCGGGGGGGTTAAATAAGATGACCCTCGGGCTCCGGAAACCCAAGGGAAAAGAGGCTAGGTGGCAAATGGTAAAACCAATGTTGGGCATTGCTGGAAAAGCTTTAATCAAGGCAAACTATCAAGGGGTTCCCATGATAACCCAACCGCGTAAGGAACGCAAAATCCGGGAACATAACACCGATATGACGGAAACTAGGGCGGCAAGAGTGGAACAAAACACTAGGCGAGAGGCCGAGCCTTCCACTCTTTACCAAGTATATAGATGCATTAAGATAACAATATAATATAATGATATCACAACAAGTAAATAAATGTTCCAACAAGGAACGGCCTCCAATCTTCACCTGCAACTAGCAATGCTATAAGATGGGCTGAGCAAAGTGGTAACATAGCCAATCAACGGTTTGCTAGGACATGGTGGGTTAGAGGTTTGACATGGCAATTTTGGGAGGCTTGAAAGCAAATGGTAGGCATCGTAGCATTGGCATAGCAAAAGAGCGAGCAATCTAGCATAGCAAAGATAGTAGTGATTTCGAGGGTATGATCATCTTGCCTGCAAAGTTGTCAGAGTTGACTGGATCCTTGAAAGCAAACTCAATGGGCTCCTCGTTAGCAAACTCGTCTCCCGGCTCTACCCAAACAAGACAAACAAGCAAACGGAACACAATCAACCACGTGCAAAGCTCAAACAATATGATGCAAAGATGGTATGCTATGCGGGATGCGATGCGGGATGCATATGCAAGATGTGACTGGAAAAGCAAGATCCTGGCCTCAGCTTGGAAATCCAAGTGTGCCACTGGAAAGATGAGATGAAATCGCTTGAAAACAATATAAAGATCACCGGAATCGGAGTTACGGTTTGGAAATGGCAAGCAATTCAAATATGACCCCGGTCTGAGATTTACAGCAAGTAGCCATCTAAATGCAATGAGATGAACATGCTACAGCACTCAAACATGACAACAAAATACATGGAATGGATGCACTCAAGATGCTTAACAAAAGTCTAGCACTGAGCTACGGCCAAAACATCCATTAACAGGATCAAACAAGCATGACAAAAATGCATATGGCAAACAGATTTCAGACTTAGTGAAATTAACACTTGTCTGGAATTTCAGATCAGGTAGCACTCTTCGGAGCAAAAATACTATATGCTACAGGACCTGAACATGACAAAGTAAAGCATGGCATTGAGCTACTCAAATATCTTAACAAAAGTACCTTAGTGACCTTGAGCCAAAAGGGATCAGAAAATACAATTGCAACCATGTGAACATGGCAAAAACATAATCAGTTCTCAGACTTAGTGAAAACTGGCACATGCTGAAAACAGATATCAAGTAGGCATGTTTACGACCTCGATGCACTCACTACGGAGCAAGTCATGACAAACTAAGCATACACCCATCAATAACACACAAAATGCAAGCTAGATATGGTAAGAACAATAGCATAGCATGCACGGTTCAACTACAACATCATCGGCAAGATTGCAAACAAGTTGACAATCTGCCCAGATTCACAAAGTAGCAAAAGTAGAAGTCGATTGACTCAAGCTAAGGTGCTCCATAAATGCAAACAAAGACATGGATGGATAGAGCACTACAAGATTAACAAAACATCCTTACTGATCATCCTCAGAAGAGGCACAGATCACTCGGAAACAACAAGAACATATGGCCATATGAAATAAACAGATCAAAGACTTAGTGAAATTGCTAAGTCCCTGAAATCAGCACTACCAAGTGCCTCACTTCGCAAGCTTCCACTAGTAACCACACAAATCAAAAAAATACATGGGTTGCACCTCTGGAAAGATGGCAAAACCCTTAACAAAACATATGTAGAGCTCATGGGCATATCATGCACACAATAATCATGGCAAAATGACAAATATGCAAATGGAGTAGCAGATCTAACAATTAACTCAAGTAGCCCTCTTCTAAAAGCATTTCGGGCATCAAGATGAACTCAAATGAAAATGATGCAATGGAATGAAATGATGTACTCTCTGAGGCGAACAATTTGATATGCTATATGTCAAAAACGGAGCTATGGATGCGGAGATATAGCCTGATGAACAGGAGCACATGGATCTAAAAATTTAGGGACTTAGAAGAAAAAATGACCTAGGGTTTACTGTTCACCGGATCTGGATCCAGATCAGCGCACGGGAACCGAGGTTGGCCGGGGTACTGTTCACCGGCGGGGAGGGAGCTCGCCGGAGCCGGCGTGACGGCGGAGAGGCGGTGGGGCGAGGCCGGTGGAGGCGGCGGGGTCGCCGGGCGCCGAGCTCGCCGGCGCGGAGAAGCTTGGCGGCGGCCGGAGTTGGCGGCGGTGGCCGGCGCGCGGTGGAGGCGGCGGGGTCACGGGCGCGGTCGGGCGGCGCGGAAGGAGGATGGCGGCGGAAGGCTTTGGGCCGCGGGGGCCTGATGCGGGATCCCCGGCCCGGCGGCGGGAGCGGCGCGGCGGCGCCACGTGGCGGCAGGTGGATGGCCGCGACGATGCATCCGTTCAGGGCGGATGTGTCCGACCGGCGCGGAGACGATTTTTAGGGTTAGGGAGAGAGGAGATCCGCGAATTTCGGGAGGGGTCTTTATATAGTCATAGAGGGGGCTAGGAGAGTCCAAATGAGGTGCAGTTTTCGGCCACGCGATCGTGATCGAACGCTCTAGATGATGGAGCAGGTTTAGGTGGGTTTTGGGCCAGATTGGAGGGGTGTTGGGCTGCAACACACACGAGGCCTTTTCGGTCCCTCGGTTAACCGTTGGAGTATCAAACGAAGTCCAAATGATACGAAACTTGACAGGCGGTCTACCGGCAGTAAACCGAGGCCGCTTGGCAAGTCTTGGTCCAATCCGGAAATGTTTAAACCCCACACACAAAAGAAAGCTAGAAATGACCACCGGAGAAGAACGGAGCGCCAGAATGCAAAACGGACAACGGGGAAAATGCTCGAATGCATGAGATGAACACATATGCAAATGCAATGCACATGATGACATGATATGAGATGCATGACAACGACAACAACACACGGAGACAAAAACCCGAACCCGAGAAAATAAAATAACTTAACGCCAGAAACGGCAAGAGTTGGAGTACAAATTGGGAAAGTCATGTCCGGGGTGTTACAGTATGATGGGATATACACGGTGTCGGAGTTGAAAGCACGGTCCCTAAGTAGCCGAAACACATTAGGAGACACAAACCACTCAAACAAGCTCAATCAAAATTGGGTTAAGTTGGGGTGGCAGAAGTGTATGGTGGTCAAGCCTATGTGGAAGTTATGGTGGTAGCCCTAGGCAAAGATGCCAAAGTGCCAAAAAAATATGGATTCAAATGGTATTGAAACCTATCTAGAGGGATAGAGGATGTCAATAGCTACTCAACGAGCTAAAGAACGCAAAAATCAGATTTCATATGTGAAAGTTATGGTCAAAACGGTGAAACGATGATGGCTGAAATCCCAGGGGTTGGACATCTGAGGTTGGGGGCTGGATATCCGGGGGGTGATGTCCAGAACCGTGCGGATTTTCTACTCCAGGAGCCGGATGTCCGGCCGGGGACCCGGATGTCTGGCCCGATGGCTCGGATGTCCGACCCGACGATTCCAGATCTCGTTTGGGGCGGAAATTTTCAAATTGGGGGCGGAAATTGATGATTCCAAGGTCAAAATTGGAGAAATTTCATGGATGGAAGGTGGGGAAACTTGAGGAGATGCTAGATCCACTTGAAACCAAGCAAATCCATGGATAAAAATCAACAAAACTTCATCACACCAACAAATCACAAAAAAAATTGGGGCTATTTTTGGTGGGGATTTCGAAATTGGCGAAGAACACGACAAAATCACGCTAGAAAAAAGGGGGTAGGGGCTCCAAATACGTGATCAACGTGGCTCATGATACCAAGATGATGTAGGGTAGAACCCTAGACGCCCGATCTTTCATGATTGGAGGGGATCCTACTAAGAACACGAGGGAAACGCGAGGGAAGTCACAAGGGGAAACGAGAGGAAACACTCAAATAGACAATAAGCGATCACACATGTGCTTGATCATCGAAACACAAAGAGATACATGATCCAAATCCAACAAAGGACGATACATAGGGTAACTAGTTCATCTCCATGAGGAGGTCTTGAATCCATGATGACCCACAAGTATAGGGGATCTATCATAGTCCTTTCGATAAGTAAGAGTGTCGAACCCAACGAGGAGCAGAAGGAAATGACAAGCAGTTTTCAGTAAGGTATTTTCTGCAAACACTGAAATTATCGGTAACAGATAGTTTTGTGATAAGGTAATTCGTAACGGGTAACAAGTAACAAAAGTAAACAAGGTGCAGCAAGGTGGCACAATCCTTTTTGTAGCAAAGGACAAGCCTGGATAAACTCTTATATAAAGGAAAGCGCTCCCGAGGACACATGAGAATTATCGTCAAGCTAGTTTTCATCATGCTCATATGATTCGCGTTCATTACTTTGATAATTTGTTATATGGGTGTGAAGGAAATATGCCCTAGAGGAAATAATAAAGTTATTATTTATTTCCTTATATCATGATAAATGTTTATCATTCATGCTAGAATTGTATTAACCAGAAACTTAGTACATGTGTGAATACATAGACAAACAAAGTGTCACTAGTATGCCTCTACTTGACTAGCTCATTGAATCAAAGATGGTTAAGTTTCCTAGCCATAGACATGAGTTGTCATTTGATTAACGGGGTCACATCATTAGAGAATAATGTGATTGACTTGACTCATTCCGTTAGCTTAGCACTTGATCATTTTAGTTTACTGCTATTGCTTTCTTCATGACTTATACATGTTCCTATGACTATGAGATTATGCAACTCTCGATTACAGCAGGAACACTTTGTGTGCTACCAAACGTCACAACGTAACTGGGTGATTATAAAGGTGCTCTACAGGTGTCTCCGATGGTACTTGTTGAGTTGGCTAGATCGATATTAGGATTTGTCACTCCGATTGTCGGAGAGGTATCTCTGGGCCCTCTCGGTAATGCACATCACTATAAGCCTTGCAAGCAATGCAACTAATGAGTTAGTTGCGGGATGATGTGTTACTGAACGAGTAAAGAGACTTTCCGGTAACAAGATTGATCTAGGTATTGAGATACCGACGATTGAATCTTGGGCAAGTAACATACCAATGAAAAAAGGAACAGCGTATGTTGTTATGCGGTTTGACGAATAAAGATCATTGTAGAATATGTAGGAACCAATATGAGCATCCAGGTTCCGCTATTGGTTATTGACCGGAGACGTGTCTCGGTCATGTCTACATAGTTCTCGAACCCGTAGGGTCCGCGCGCTTAAAGTTCTATGACGATCGGTATTATGAGTTTATGTGTTTTGATGTACCGAAGGTAGTTCGGAGTACCGGATGAGATCGGGGACATGATGAGGAGTCTCGAAATGGTCGAGACATAAAGATCGATATATTGGACGACTATATTCAGACATCGGGAAGATTCCGAGTGATTCGGGTATTTTTCGGAGTAACGAAGAGTTACGGGAATTCGCCAGGGAGTATATGGGCCTTATTGGGCTTTAGGGGAATGGGAGAGGAGAGGCTGCGCGCCCTCCAAGGCCTAGTCCGAATTGGACTAGGGGGAGGGGCGGCGCCCCCTCCTTCCTTCTCTTCTCTTTTTCCTTTCCTTCCCTCCTACTCCTACTACATGGAAGGGGGGAATCCTACTCCCGGTGGGAGTAGGACTCCCCAGGGCGCGCCATAGTAGAGGGCCGGCCCTCCCCCTCCTCCACTCCTTTATATACGGGGGAGGGGGCACCCCATGGAGACACACAAGTTGATCATTGATCTTTTAGCCGTGTGCGGTGGGCCCCTCCACCATAATCCACCTCGGTCATGTCGTAGCGGTGCTTAGGCGAAGCCCTGCGTTGGTAGCATCATCATCACCGTCATCACGCCGTCGTGCTGACGGAACTCTCCCTCGAAGCTCTGCTGGATCGGAGTTCGTGGGACGTCACCGAGCTGAACGCGTGCTGAACTCAGAGGTGCCATACATTCGGTACTTGCATCGGTCGGATCGTGAAGACATACGACTACATCAACCGCGTACTCATAACGCTTCCGCTTACGGTCTATGAGGGTACATGGACGACACTCTCCCCTCTCGTTGCTATGCATCACCATGATCTTGCATGTGCATAGGAATTTTTTTGAAATTACTGCATTCCCCAACAGTGGCATCCGAGCCAGGTTTATGCGTAGATGTTATATGCACGAGTAGAACACAAAGGAGTTGTGGGTGTGGGTATATAAATATTGCTTGCGGTCACTAGTTGATTCTTGATTCAACGGCATTGTTAGATGAAGCGCCCCAGAACGACATTACGCGTATGCTTACGCAAGACTGATTCTACTGACGTGCTTCGCACACTGGTGGTTAGTGGGTGTCTGTTTCTCCAGCTTTAGTTGAATCGGATTCAATGAACAGGGTTCTTTCTGAAGATCAAAAAGCAATCAGTATACCGCGTTGTGGTTTTTGATGCGTAGGTAAGAACGCTTCTTGCTCAGCCCATAGCAGCCACGTAAAACTTGCAATAACAAAGTAGAGGACGTCTAACTTGTTTTTGCAGGGCATGTTGTGATGTGATATGGTCAAGACATGATGCTAAATTTTATTGCATGAGATGATCATGTTTTGTAACGGAGTTATTGGCAACTGGCAGGAGCCATATGGTTGTCGCTTTATAGTATGCAATGCAATCGCCCTGTAATTGCTTTACTTTATCACTAAGCGGTAGCAATAGTCATAGAAGCAATAATTGGCGAGACGACAACGATGCTACGATGGAGATCAAGGTGTCTTGCCGGTGATGATGCTGATCATGACGGTGCTTTGGAGATGGAGATCAAAGGCACAAGATGATGATGGCCATATCATATCACTTATATTGATTGCATGTGATGTTTATCCTTTATGCATCTTATTCTGCTTGATTGACGGTAGCATTATAAGATGATCTATCACTAAATTTCAAGGTACAAGTGTTCTCCCTGAGTATGCACCGTTGCCAAAGTTCGTCGTGCCGAGACACCACGTGATGATTGGGTGTGATAAGCTCTACGTTCACATACAACGGGTGCAAGCCAGTTTTGCACACGCAGAAATACTTGGGTTAAACTTGACGAGCCTAGCATATGCAGATATGGCCTCGGAACACTGGAGACCGAAAGGTCGAGCGTGAATCATATAGTAGCTATGATCAACATAGTGATGTTCACCATTGAAAACTACTCCATCTCACGTGATGATCGAACATGGTTTAGTTTATTTGGATCACGTGATCATTTAGATGACTAGAGGGATGTCTATCTAAGTGGGAGTTCTTAAGTAATATGATTAATCGAACTTTAATTTATCATGAACTTAGTCCTGATAGTATTTGCATATCTATGTTGTAGATCAATAGCTTGCGATTTAGCTCCCTGTTTATTTTTCATATGTTCCTAGAGATAAATAAGTTGAAAGATGTTAGTAGCAATGATGCGGACTAGCTCCGTGATCTGAGGGTTATCCTCATTGCTGCACAAAAGTATTATGTCCTTGATGCATCGCTAGGTGACGGACCTATTGCAGGAGCAGATACAGACGTTATGAATGTTTGACAAAGCTCGGTATGAAGACTACTTGATAGTTTACTGCACCATGCATTACGGCTTAGAACCAGGACGTCAAAAACATTTTGAACGCCACGGAACATATAAGATGTTCTAAGAGTTGAAATTGGTATTTCAGACTCATGCCCGAGTCGAGAGGTATGAGACCTCTGACAAGTGCTTTGCCTACAAGATGGAGGAGAATAGCTCAACCAGTGAGCTGTTGGGGAACGTAGTAATTTCAAAAATTTCCTACGCACATGCAAGATCATGGTGATGCATAGCAACGAGAGGGGAGAGTGTGTCCGCGTACCCTCGTAGACCGAAAGCAGAAGCTTTAGCACAACGCGGTTGATGTAGTCGTACGTCTTCACAATCCGACCGATCAAGTGCCGAACATACGACACCTCCGAGTTCTGCACACGTTCAACTCGACGACGTCCCTCGAACTCCGATCCAGCCGAGCTTTGAGGGAGAGTTCCGTCAGCACAACGGCGTGGTGACGATGTTGATGTTCTACTATCGCAGGGCTTCGCCTAAGCACCGCTACGATATTATCGAGGTGGACTATGGTGGAGAGGGGCACCGCACACGGCTAAAAGATCCAAGAGATCAATTGTTGTGTCTCCAAGGGGTGCCCCTCTCCCCATATATAAAGGAGTGGAGGAGGGAGAGGGCCGGCCCTCTCTATGGTGCGCCCTAGGGGAGTCCTACTCCCACCGGGAGTAGGATTCCCCCTTTCCTAGTAGAACTAGGAGCCCTTCCAAGTAGTAGGAGTAGGAGAGAAGGAAAGGGAAAAGAGAAGAGAAGGAAGGAGGGGGTGCTGCCCCTCCCCCTAGTCCAATTCGGACTAGGCCTTGGGGGGGCACGCAGCCTCTCCTCTCTCTTTCCCCTAAAGCCCAATAAGGCCCATCTACTCCTCGGCGAATTCCCGTAACTCTCCAGTACTCCGAAAAATACCCGAATCACTCGGAACCTTTCCGATGTCCGAATATAGTCGTCCAATATATCGATCTTTACGTCTCTACCATTTAGAGACTCCTTGTCATGTCCCTGATCTCATCTGGGACTCCGAACTACCTTTAGTACATCAAAAACCATAAACTCATAATATAACCATCATCGAACTATAAGCATGCGGACCCTACGGGTTCGAGAACTATGTAGACATGACCGAGACACGTCTCCGGTCAATAACTAATAGTGGAACCTGGATGCTCATATTGGCTCCTACATATTCTACGAAGACCTTTATCGGTCAAACCGCATAACAACATACGTTGTTCCCTTTGTCATCGGTATGTTACTTGCCCAAGATTCGATCGTCGGTATCTGAATACCTAGTTCAATCTCGTTACCGGCAAGTCTCTTTACTCGTTACGTAATACACCATCCCGCAACTAACTCATTAGTTACAATGCTTGCAAGGCTTATAGTGATGTGTATTACCGAGTGGGCCCAGAGATACCTCTCCGACAATCGGAGTGACAAATTCTAATCTCGAAATACGCTAACTCAACAAGTACCTTCGGAGACACCTATAGAGCACCTTTATAATCACCCAGTTATGTTGTGACGTTTGGTAGCACACAAAGTGTTCCTCCGGTAAACGGGAGTTGCATAATCTCATGGTCATAGGAACATGTATAAGTCATGAAGAAAGCAATAGCAACATACTAAACGATCAAGTGCTAAGCTAACGGAATGGGTCAAGTCAATCACATCATTATCTAATGATGTGATCCCGTTAATCAAATGACAGCTCATGTCTATGGTTAGGAAACATAACCATCATTGATTCAACGAGCTAGTCAAGTAGAGGCATACTAGGGACATTCTGTTTGTCTATATATTCACACATGTATTATGTTTCCGGTTAATACAATTCTAGCATGAATAATAAACATTTATCATGATATAAGGAAATAAATAATAACTTTGTTATTGCCTCTAGGGCATATTCCCTTCAGTCTCCCACTTGCACTAGAGTCAATAATCTAGTTCACATCTTTACGTGATTAGTTCACATCTCCATGTGACTAATACCAAAAGGGTTTACTAGAGTCAATAATCTAGTTCACGTCGCTATGTGATTAATACCCAAAGAGTGATCATGTTTTGCTTGTGAGAGAAGTTTAGTCTGCGGGTCTACAACATTCAGATTCGTATGTATTTCGCAAATTTTTATGTCTACAATGCTCTGCACAAAGCTACTCTAGCTAATTGCTCCCACTTTCAATATGTATCCATATCAAGAGTTAGAGTCATCTAGATCGATGTAGAAAGTTTGCATCGACGTAACTCTTTACGACGAAATCTTTTATCACCTCCATAATCGAGAAATATTTCCTTAGTCCTCTAAGGATAATTTTGACCGCTGTCCAGTGATCTACTCCTAGATCACCATTGTACTCCCTTGCCAGAAAAATGCTAAGGTATACAATAGGACTGGTAAACAACATAGCATACTTTGTAGAACCTATGACTGAGGCATAGGGAATGACTTTTCGTTCTCTTTATATTTTCTGCCGTGGTCGGGTTTTGAGTCTTTACTGAACTTCACAACTTGCAATACATGCAAGAACTCCTTCTTTGACTGTTCCATTTTGAACTACTTCAAAATCTTGTCAAGATATGTACTCATTGAAAAAACTTATCAAGTGTCTTGATCTATCTCTATAGATCTTGATGCTCAATGTGTAAGCAGCTTCATCGAGGCCTTTCTTTGAAAAACTCTTTTCAAACACTCCTTTATGCTTTCCAGAAAATTCTACATTATTTCTGATCAACAATATGGCATTCACATATACTTATCAGAAATGTTGTAGTACTCCCACTAACTTTCTTGTAAATACAGGCTTCATCGCAAGTCTGTATAAAACCATATGCTTTGATCACTTTATCAAAGTATATATTCCAACTCCGAGATGCTTGCACCAGTCCATAGATGGATCGCTGGAGCTTGCTCACTTTGTTAGCACCTTTAGGATCGACAAAACCTTCTGGTTGCATCATATACAACTCTTCTTTAAGAAATCCATTAAGGAATGTAGTTTTGACATCCATTTGCCAGATTTCATAAAATGCGGCAACTGCTAACATGATTCAGACAGTCTTTTAAGCATCGATACGAGTGAGAAAATTTCATCTTAGTCAACACCTTGAACTTGTCGAAAACATCTTGCGACAATTCGAGCTTTGCAGATAGTAACACTACTATCAGCGTCTGTCTTCCTCTTGAAGATCCATTTATTTTCTATGGCTTGCCGATCAGCGGGCAAGTCAACCAAAGTCCACACTTTGTTCTCATACATGGATCTCATCTCAGATTTCATGGCCTCAAGCCATTTCGCGGAATCTGGGCTCATCATCGCTTCCTCATAGTTCGTAGGTTTGTCATGGTCAATTAACATGACTTCCAGAACAGGATTACCGTACCACTGTGGTGCGGATCTCACTCTGGTTGACCTACGAGGCTTGGTAGTAACTTGATCTGAAGTTACATGATCATCATCATTAGCTTCCTCACTAATTGGTGTAGGAGTCACAAAAACAGATTTTTGTGATAAACTACTTTCCAATAAAGGAGCAGGTACAGTTACCTCATCAAGTTCAACTTTCCTCCCACTCACTTCTTTCGAGAGAAACTCCTTTTCTATAAAGAATCCATTCTTAGCAACGAATATTTTGCCTTTGGATATGTGATTAGAAGGTGTACCCAACACTCTCCTTTGGGTATCATATGAAGACGCATTTCTCCGATTTGGTTTCGAGCTTATCAGGTTGAAACCTTTTCACATAAGCATTGCAACTCCAAACTTTAAGAAATGACGACTTTGGTTTCTTGCCAAACCATAGTTCATATAGTGTCATCTCAATGGATTTAGATGGTGCCCTATTTAACGTGAATGCAGCTGTCTCTAGTGCATAACCCCAAAACAATAGTGGTAAATCGGTAAGAGACATCATAGATTGCACCATATCTAATAAAGTACGGTTACGATGTTCAGACACACCATTATGATGTGGTGTTCCAGGTGGCGTGAGTTGCAAAACTATTCAGCATTGTTTCAAATGAAGAACAAACTCGTAACTCAAATATTCTCCTCCACGATCAAATCGTAGAAACTTAATTTTCTTGTTACGATGATTTTCCACTTCACTCTGAAATTATATGAACTTTTCAAATGTTTCAGACTTATGTTTCATCAAGTAGATATACCCATATCTGCTCAAATCATCTGTGAAGGTCAAAAATAATGATACTCGCCGCGAGCCTCAACACTCATCGGATCACATACATCAGTATGTATTATTTCCAAAAAGTCAGTTGCTTGCTCCATTGTTCCGGAGAACGGAGTTTTAGTCATCTTGCCCATAAGGCATGGTTCGCAAGCATCAAGTGATTCATAATCAAGTGATTCGAAAATCCCATCAGCATGGAGTTTCTTCATGCGCTTTACACCAATATGACCTAAACGGCAGTGCCACAAATAAGTTTCACTATCATTATTAACTTTGCATCTTTTGGCTTCAATATTATGAATATGTGTATTACTATGATCGAGATCCAACAAACCATTTTCGTTGGTGTGTGTGACCATAGAAGGTTTTATTCATGTAAATAGAACAACAATTGTTCTCTAACTTAAATGAATAACCGTGTTGCAATAAACATGATCAAATCATATTCATGCTCAACGCAAACGCCAAATAACATTTATTTAGGTTTAATACTAATCCTGAAAGTACAGGGAGTGTGCGATGATGATCATATCAATCTTGGAACCTCTTCCAACACACATCTATTTATCAATCTTGGAACCTGTTACGATGATTCGAGTTACTAATTTTTAGCAACCGAACAAGTATCAAATACCCAGGGGCTACTATAAATACTAGTAAGGTACACATCAATAACATGTATATCAAATATACCCTTGTTCACTTTGCCATCCTTCTTATCCACCAAATATTCAAGGCATTTCCTCTTCCAGTGACCAGTCCCTTTGCAGTAGAAGCACTTAGTCTTAGGATTAGGTCCAGACTTGAGCTTCTTCACTTGAGCAGCAACTTGCTTGCCGTTCTTCTTGAAGTTCCCTTTCTTTCCCTTTGCCCTATTCTTGAAACTAGTGGTCTTGTTAATCATGAACACTTGATGCTCTTTCTTGATTTCTACCTTCATCGATTTCATCATCATGAAAACCTCAGGAATCATTTTCACCCTATTCAAGAATTCATCCGATTAACCAGTTAACTTGCCGATTAATCCCTACTCATAGGGTCCCCGAGTAGCCGATTACCCGATAAATCATCCGATTAATTGATTAAATGGCCGATTAACTTGCCGATTAGCCTATTAATCCCCTACTCACCAGCCGACCGAGCAGCTACCAGTTAACGATTTCCTCAACAATGCATTTTCGTCATCCCTTGCATACTATAGTTCATCACGAAGTTCTACTAACTTGGTGATGGTGACTGGAGAATTCTGTCAATCACTATTTTATCTGGAAGATTAACTCCCACTTGATTCAAGCGATTGTAGTACCCAGACAATCTGAGCACATGCTCACTGCTTGAGATATTCTCCTCCATCTTTTAGCTATAGAACTTGTTGGAGACTTCATATCTCTCAACTGGGTATTTTCTTGAAATATTAACTTCAACTGCTGGAACATCTCATATGATCCATGACGTTCAAAACATCTTTGAAATCCCGATTCTAAGCTGTTAAGCATGATGCACTAAACTATCAAGTAGTCATCATATTGAGCTAGCCAAATGTTCATAACGTCTGCATCTGCTCCTGCAATAGGTCTGTCACCTAGCGGTGCATCAAGGAAAAAATTCTTCTGTGCAGCAATGAGGATAATACTCAGATCACGGATCCAATCCGCACCATTGCTACTAACATCTTTCAACTTAGTTTTCTCTAGGAACATATCAAAAATAAAATAGGGGAGCTAAATGCGAGCTATTGATCTACAACATAGATATGCTAATACTACTAGGACTAAGTTCATTATAAATTAATGTTCTATTAATCAAATTAATTAAGAACTCCCACTTAGATAGACATCCCTCTAATCATCTAAGTGATCACGTGATCCAAATCAACTAAACCGTGTCCGATCATCACGTGAGATGGAGTAGTTTTCAATGGTGAACATCATTATGTTGATCATATCTACTATATGATTCACGCTCGACCTTTCGGTATCCAGTGTTCCGAGGCCATATCTACATATGCTAGGCTCGTCAAGTTTAACCCGAGTATTCAGTGTGTGCAAAACTGGCTTGCACCCGTTGTAGATGAACGTAGAGCTTATCACACCCGATCATACGTGGTGTCTCGGCACGACGAACTTTGGCAATGGTGCATACTTAGGGAGAACACTTTTATCTTGAAATTTAGTGAGAGATCATCTTATAATGCTACCGCCGAACTAAGCAAAAATAAGATGTAAAAAAGATAAACATCACATGCAATCCAAATATGTGACATGATATGGCCATCATCATCTTGTGCTTTTGATCTCCATCTCCAAAGTACTATCGTGATCTCCATTGTTACCGGCATGACACCATGATCTCCATCATCTTGATCTTTTATCAACGTGTCGTCACATGGTCGTCTCACCAGCTATTGATTTTGCAACTATTGCTATCGCATAGCGATAAAGTAAAGCAATTACATGGCACTTGCATCTTATGCAATAAAGAGACAACCATAAGGCTTCTGCCAGTTGCCGATAACTTCAAAAAAACATGATCATCTCATACAACAACTTATATCTCATCATGTCTTGACCATATCACATCACAACAAGCCCTGCAAAAACAAGTTAGACGTCCTCTACTTTGTTTGTTGCAAGTTTTGCGTGGCTGCTACGGGCTGAGCAAGAACCGTTCTTACCTACGCATCAAAACCACAACGCTATTTTGTCAAGTTAGTGTTGTTTTAACCTTCTCAAGGACCGGGCGTAGTCACACTCGGTTCAACTAAAGTTGGAGAAACTGACACCTGCTAGCCACGTGTGTGTAAAGCACGTCGGTAGAACCAGTCTCGCGTAAGCGTACGCGTAATGTCGGTCCGGGCTGCTTCATCCAACAATACCGCTGAACCAAAGTATGACATGCGGGTAAGCAGTATGACTTGTATCGCCCACAACTCACTTGTGTTCTACTCGTGCATATAATATCTATGCATAAAACCTGGCTCGGATGCCACTGTTGGGGAACGTAGTAATTTCAAAAATTTCCTACGCACACGCAAGATCATGGTGATGCATAGCAACGAGAGGGGAGAGTGTGTCCACGTACCCTCGTAGACCAAAAGCGGAAGCGGAAGCACAACGCGGTTGATGTAGTCGTACGTCTTCACAATCCGACCGATGAAGTACCGAACGTACGACACCTCCGAGTTCTGCACACGTTCAACTCGATGACGTCCCTCAAACTCTGATCCAGCCAAACTTTGAGGGAGAGTTCCGTCAGCACGACGGCATGGTGAAGATGTTGATGTTCTACTGTCGCAGGGCTTCGCCTAAGCACCGCTACAATATTATCAAGGTGGACTATGGTGGAGAGGGGCACCGCACACGGCTAAAAGATCCAAGAGATCAATTGTTGTGTCTCCAAGGGGTGCCCCTCTCCCCGTATATAATGGAGTGGAGGAGGGAGAGGGCCGGCCCTCTCTATGGCGCTCCCTAGGGGAGTCCTACTCCCACCGGGAGTAGGATTCCCCCTTTCCTAGTAGAACTAGGAGCCCTTCCAAGTAGTAGGAGTAGGAGAGAAGGAAAGAGAAAAGAGAAGAGAAGGAAGGAGGGGGCACCGCCCCTCCCCCTAGTCCAATTCGGACTAGGCCTTGGGGGGTGCACAGCCTCTCCTCTCTCTTTCCCCTAAAGCCCAATAAGGCCCATCTACTCCCCGGCGAATTCCCGTAACTCTCCGGTACTCCGAAAAATACCCGAATCACTCGGAACCTTTCCAATGTCCGAATATAGTCGTCCAATATATCGATCTTTACGTATCGACCATTTCGAGACTCCTCGTCATGTCCCCGATCTCATCCGGGACTCCGAACTACCTTTGGTACATGAAAAACCATAAACTCATAATATAACCTTCATCGAACTTTAAGCGTGCGGACCCTACAGGTTCGAGAATTATGTAGACATGACCGAGACACGTCTCCGGTCAATAACCAATAGCGGAACCTAGATGCTCATATAGGCTCCTACATATTCTACGAAGATCTTTATCGGTCAAACCGCATAACAACATACGTTGTTCCCTTTGTCATCGGTATGTTACTTGCCCGAGATTCGATCGTCGGTATCTGAATACCTAGTTCAATCTCGTTACCGGCAAGTCTCTTTACTCGTTCCGTAATACATCATCCCGCAACTAACTCATTAGTTACAATGCTTGCAAGACTTATAGTGATGTGTATTACCGAGTGGTCCCAGAGATACCTCTCCGACAATCGGAGTGACAAATCCTAATCTCGAAATACGCCAACTCAATAAGTACCTTCAGAGACACCTGTAGAGCACCTTTATAATCACCCAGTTATGTTGTGACGTTTGGTAGCACCCAAAGTGTTCCTCCGATAAACGGGAGTTGCATAATCTCATAGTCATAGGAACATGTATAAGTCATGAAGAAAGCAATAGCAACATACTAAACAATCAAGTGCTAAGCTAACAGAATGGGTCGAGTCAATCATATCATTCTCTAATGATGTGATCCCGTTAATCAAATGACAACTCATGTCTATGGTTAGGAAACATAACCATCATTGATTCAACGAGCTAGTCAAGTAGAGGCATACTAGTGACATTCTGTTTATCTATGTATTCACACATGTATTATGTTTCCGGTTAATACAATTCTAGCATGAATAATAAATATTTATCATGATATAAGGAAATAAATAGTAACTTTATTATTACCTCTAGGGCATATTTCCTTTATGAGCATGTGCTCATATTGTCTGAGTACTACAATCACTTGAATCAAGTGGGAGTTAATCTTCCAGATAAGATAGTGATTGACAGAGTTCTCTAGTCACAATCACCAAGTTACTAGAACTTCATGATGAACTATAATATGCAAGGGATAACGGAAACGATTTCCAAGCTCTTTGTGATGCTGAAATCGACGAAGGTAGAAATCAAGAAAAGCATCAAGTGTTGATGGTTGACAAGACCACTAGTTTCAAGTAAAAGGGCAAGGGAAAGAAAGGGAACTTCAAGAATAATGGAAAGCAAGTTTGCACTCCCATGAAGAAGCCCAAAGCTAGAGCCAAGCCTGAAACTGAGTGCTTCTACTACAAAGTAAATGGCCACTGAAAGTGGAACTATCCTAGATACTTGGCGGATAAGAAGGATGGCAACGCGAACAAAGGTATATTTGATATACATGTTATTGATGTGTACTTTACTAGTGTTTATAGCAAACCCCTTGGTATTTGATATTGGTTCAGTTGCTGAAAGTAGTAACTCGAAACGGGAGTTACAAAATAAACACAGGCTAGTTGAGGGCGAGGTGACAATGTGTGTTGTAAGTAATTCCAAGGTTGATAAGATCACCATCGCACACTCCCTTTACCTTTGGGATTAGTGTTGAACCTAAAATAAATGTTATTTGGTGTTTGCGTTGAGCATAATATGATTGGAACATGTTTATTGCAATACAGTTATTCATTTAAGTCAAAGAATAATAGTTATTCTATTTACATGAATAAAACCTTCTGTGGTCATACACCCAAGGTGAATGGTTTATTGAATCTCGATCGTAGTGATACACATATTTATAATATTGAAGCCAAAAGATGCAAAGTTAATAATGATAGTGCAACTTATTTGTGGCACTGCCATTTAGGTCATATTGGTGTAAAGCACATGAAGAAACTCCATGCTGATGGGCTTTTGGAATCACTTGATTATGAATCACTTGATGCTTGTGAACCATGCCTCATGGGCAAGATGACTAAGACTCCGTTCTCCGGAACAATAGAGTGAGCAACTGACTTATTGGAAATAATACATACTGATGTATGGGGTCCGATGAGTGTTGAGGCTCGCGACAGGTATCGTTATTTTCTGACCTTCATAGATGATTTGAGCAGATATGGGTATATCTACTTGATGAAACATATGTCCGAAACAATGCGGAATAGTTTCGCAACTCACGCCACCTGGAACACCACAGCGTAATGGTGTGTCCGAACGTCATAACCTTACTTTATTGGATATAGTTGCTACCTCTTGAGCACTGCGTTGGTTTTCCCCGAAGAGGAAGGGATGAAGCAGCAAAGTAGCGTAAGTATTCCCATCAGTTTTTGAGAACCAAGGTATCAATCCAGTAGGAGGCTACGCGTGAGTCCCTCGCACCTGCACAAAACAAATAAATCCTCGCAACGAACGCAAATAGGGGTTGTCAATCCCTATAGGGCCACTTACGAGAGTGAGATCTGATAGATATGATAAGATAATATTTTTGGTATTTTTATGATAAAAGATGCAAAGTAAAATAAAGGCAAAGTAAATAGCAAAGGAAATAACTAAGTAGTAGGAGATCAATATGATAAAGATAGACCCGGGGGCCATAGGTTTCATTAGTGGCTTCTCTCGAGAGCATAAGTATTCTACGGTGGGTGAACAAATTACTGTTGAGCAATTGACAGAATTGAGCATAGTTATGAGAATATCTAGGTATGATCATGTATATAGGCATCACGTCCGAGACAAGTAGACCGACTGCTGCCTGCATCTACTACTATTACTTCACTCATCGACCGCTATCCAGCATGCATCTAGAGTATTAAGTTAAAAACAGAGTAACGCCTTAAGCAAGATGACATGATGTAGAGGCATAGACTCATGCAATATGAAGAAACCCCATCTTGTTATCCTCGATGGCAACAATACAATACGTGACTTGCTGCCCTTACTATCACCGGGAAAGGACACCGCAAGATTGAACCCAAAGCTAAGCACTTCTCCCATTGCAAGAAAGATCAATCTAGTAGGCCAAACCAAACTGATAATTTGAAGAGACTTGCAAAGATAACCAATCATACATAAAAGAATTCAGAGAAGATTCAAATATTATTCATAGATAGACTTGATCATAAACCCACAATTCATCAGTCTCAACAAACACACCGCAAAAAGAAGATTACATCGAATAGATCTCCACAAGAGAGGGGGAGAACATTGTATTGAGATCCAAAAAGAGTGAAGAAGCCATCTAGCTACTAACTATGGACCCGTAGGTCTGAGGTGAACTACTCACACTTCATCGAAGGCGCTATGGTGTTGATGTAGAAGCCCTCCGTGATCGATGCCCCCTCCGGCGGAGCTCCGAAACAGGCCCCAAGATGGGATCTCGTGGATACAGAAAGTTACGGCGGTGGAATTTGGGTTTTGGCTCCGTTTCTGATCGTTTGGGGGTATGTGGATATATATATATATATATATATATATATACATATATATATATATATATAGGAGGAAGGAGTACGTCGGTGGAGCAACAGGGGGCCCACGAGGGTGGAGGGCGCGCCAGGTGGGGGTGGGCGAGCCCCCTACCTCGTGGCCTCCTGTTTTATTTCTTGACGTAGGGTCCAAGTCTCCCTGATCTTATTCGTTGAGAAAATCACGTTCCCGAAGGTTTCATTCCGTTTGGACTCCGTTTGATATTCCTTTTCTTCGAAACCCTAAAACAGGCAGAAAACAACAATTCTGGGCTGGGCCTCCGGTTAATAGGTTAGTCCCAAAAATAATATGAAAGTGGATAATAAAGCCCAATAATGTCCAAAACAGTAGATAATATAGCATGGAGCAATCAAAAATTATAGATACATTGGAGACATATCAAGCATCCCCAAGCTTAATTCATGCTCGTCCTCGAGTAGGTAAATGATAAAAACATAATTTTTGATGCGGAGTGCTACCTGGCATAATTTTAATGTAATTCTTCTTAATTGTGGTATGAATATTCAGATCCGAAAGATTCAAGACAAAAGTTCATATTGACATAAAAATAATAATACTTCAAGCATACTAACTAAGCAATTATGTCTTCTCAAAATAACATGGCCAAAGAAAGTTCATCCCTACAAAATCATATGGTTTAGTCATGTTTCATCTTCGTCACACAAGAATGCTCTCATCATGCACAACCCCGATGACAAGCCAAGCAACTATTTCATACTTTGGTAATCTCAAACCTATAAACTTTGACGTAATATATGAGCTCGAGCCATGGACATAGCACTATGGGTGGAATAGAATATAATGAGGGGGTTATGTGGAGAAGACAAAAAAGGAGAAAGGCTCTCATCAACGAGGCTAATCAATGGGCTATGGAGATGCCCACCGATTGCTGTTAATGCAAGGAGTAGGGATTGCCATGCAACGGATGCACTAGAGCTATAAATGTATGAAATCTCAACAAAAGAAACTAGTGGGTGTGCATCCAACTTGCTTGCTCACGAAGACCTAGGGCACTTCAGGAGGCCCATTGTTGGAATATACAAGCCAAGTTCTATAATGAAAAATTCCCACTAGTATATGAAAGTGACAAAACAAGAGACTCTCTAACATGAAGATCATGGTGCTACTTTGAAGCACAAGTGTGGCAAAGGATAGTAACATTGTCCCTTCTCTCTTTTTCTCTCATTTTTTTGGGCCTTCTCTTTTTTTATGGCCTTTCTTTTTTTGGCCTTTCTCTTTTTTTTATTCCTCACTTGGGACAATGCTCTAGAAAATGATGATCGTCACACTTCTACTTATTTACAACTCAATGATTACAACTCGATACTAGAACAAAGATGACTCTATATGAATGCCTCCGGTGGTGTACCGGGATATGCAATGGACCAAGAGTGACATGTATGAAAGAATTACGAATGGTGGCTTTGCCACAAATACTATGTCAACTACATGATCATGCTAAGCAATATGACAATAATGAATGTGTCAGGATGAACGGAATGATGGAAAGTTGCATGGCAATATATCTCGGAATGGCTATGGAAATGCCATAATAGGTAGGTATGGTGGCTGTTTTGAGGAAGATATAAGGAGGTTTACGTGTGAAAGAGCGTATCATATCACGGGGTTTGGATGCACCGACGAAGTTTGCGCCAACTCTCAATGTGAGAAAGGGCAATGCACGGTACCGAAGAGGCTAGCAAGGATGGAAGGGTGAGAGTGCGTATAATCCATGGACTCAACATTAGTCATAAAGAACTCACATACTTATTGCAAAAATCTACAAGTCATCAAAAACCTCGGTACTACGTGCATGCTCCTAGGGGATAGATTGGTAGGAAAAGACCATCGCTCGTCCCCGACCGCCACTCATAAGGAAGACAATCAAATAACACCTCATGTTTCAAATTTGTTGCATAACGTTTACCATACGTGCATGCTACGGGACTTGCAAACTTCAACACAAGTATTTCTCAATTTCACAACTACTCAACTAGCACGACTTTGATATTATTACCTCCATATCTCAAAACAATCATCAAGCATCAAACTTCTCTTAGTATTCAAAACACTCTTAAGAAAATTTTACTAACTTTGAATACCTAGCATATTAGGATTTTAAGAAAATTACCATGCTATTAAGACTCTCAAAATAATCTAAGTGAAGCATGAGAAATCAATAGTTTCTATAAAACAAATCCACCACCGTGCTCTAAAAGATATAAGTGAAGTACTAGAGAAAAATTTATATAACTCAAAAGATATAAGTGAAGCACATAGTGTATTCTAACAAATTACAGATCATGTATGGCTCTCTCAAAAGGTGTGTACAGCAAGGATGATTGTGGTAGACTAACAAGCAAAGACTCAAATAATACAAGACGCTCCAAGCAAAACACATATCATGTGACGAATAAAAATATAGCTCCAAGTAAAGTTACCGATAGAAGTAGACGAAAGAGGGGATGCCTTTCGGGGCATCCCCAAGCTTTGTCTTTTATGTGTCCTTAGATTATCTTGGGGGTGCCATGGGCATCCCCAAGCTTAGGCTCTTTCCACTCCTTGTTCCATAATCCATCAAATCTTTACCCAAAACTTGAAAACTTCACAACACAAAACTTAAAGTAGAAAATCTCATGAGCTCCGTTAGCGAAAGAAAACAGAAGATCACTTCAAGGTACTGTAATGAACTCATTATTTATTTATATTGGTGTTATACCTACTGTATTCCAACTTCTCTATGGTTTATAAACTATTTTACTAGCCATAGATTCATCAAAATAAGCAAACAACACACGAAAAACAGAATCTGTCAAAAACAGAACAGTCTGTAGTAATTTGTAGCTAGCGCAAGATCTGGAACCCCAAAAATTCTAAAATAAATTTATGGACGTGAGTAATTTATCTATTAATCATCTTCAAAAATAATTAACTAAATAGAACTTTCCAAATAAAAATGACAGCAGTTCTCGTGAGCGCTAAAGTTTCTGTTTTTTACAGCAAGTTCAACAAGACTTTCCCCAAGTCTTCCCAACGGTTCTACTTGGCACAAACACTAATTAACCACACAAAAAACAACCAAAACAAAGGATAGATAAATTATTTATTACTAAACAGGAGCAAAAAGCAAGGAATAAAAATAAAATTGGGTTGCCTCCCAACAAGCGCTATCGTTTAACGCCCCTAGCTTGGCATAACAAGCAAGAATAGATCTAGGTATTGCCATCTTTGGTTTTCAAATTTTTAGCAGAATCAAGCTCGAATCCGGGAGGTTCTTTACGTTTCCCTTCATATTCTGAAATTTTACATCTAATGAATCCAACCGCTTATTGCAAAGGGTAATCAACATATTCATGCGGTGAATATTTCCACTAATGTTCTTAAGAGGTTCAAGAGATTTCTGCAAGATTTTAGTAACTTCACAAAAGTTTTCAAAAACTTGTGTCTCTTCCTGAGTAGGATGAGGCCCCTTTTGTTGAGGTAGTGTTCTTACTATACCTTCTATAATTTCAAGTGCACTATGGGGATCGATTTCAATAAAATTGCCTTTGGCAACGCAATCCAAGAGTTGTCTATGAGACATATTTAATCCAACATAAAAGTTGCGAAGCAAAATTCTTAGGTTTATTTAAGAGGTACAATTACAATAAGACTCCATTATTCTCAACCAGGCATCTTTTAAGTGAAGGATTTCGAACTCAGGAGTCAACGGAGAAGATAAGGGACTAGCCATAACGACAAGCAAACAAACTAACACACAAGCAAACAAAAAGCAAGCGGGCAAAAAGAGGCAAATAGAGAGGGAGGATAGGGAGAGAGGGGGCAAATAAAACGGCAAGGGTGAAGTGGGGGAGAGGAAAACGAGAGGCAAATGGCAAATAATGTAATGCGGGAGATAAGGGTATGTGATGGGTACTTGGTATGTTGACTTTTACATAGACCTCCCCGGCAACGGCGCCAGAAATCCTTGTTGCTACCTCTTGAGCACTGCGTTAGTTTTCCCCGAAGAGGAAGGGATGATGCAGCAAAGTAGCGTAAGTATTTCCCTTAGTTTTTGAGAACCAAGGTATCAATCCAGTAGGAGGCTATGCGCGAGTCCCTCACACCTGCACAAAACAAATAAATCCTCGCAACCAACGCAAATAGGGGTTGTCAATGCCTATAGGGCCACTTACAAGAGTGAGATCTGATAGATATGATAAGATAATATTTTGGTATTTTTATGATAAAAGATGCAAAGTAAAATAAAGGCAAAGTAAATAGCAAAGGAAATAACTAAGTAGTAGGAGATCAATATGATAAAGATAGACCCGGGGGGGGCATAGGTTTCACTAGTGGCTTCTCTCGAGAGCATAAGTATTCTACGGTTGATAAAATACGTAGGAGGGGTAATTGTTCTCACACAAAGTATGTGTTGATAAAATACGTAGGAGGGGTAACACCTGATTCACCCGGACAACCGATAAATCAACCATGGCATTGTAAGCTAGTGGAGACAGGGAGAGATGGCACCAGCGTTGTAAGTCGGCGCGGACGAGCGAGTCGGCCGTTTTGTTGATGTAAACCGGTCCGGACGGATGCTGGTCGTAAGATGGTGCTGCCGGGCGCTCCGTACCCGTGATATGATGTCACATTTATAATGAATCCTTGCCCTACACGTTAAAATATACATGCCAGAATACTGTTCTTGATAGAATAGATATGTTTACAAAAATAGATTAGACGGATATCACCTGATTTATTTTCCGGATGAACGACGGATACCAGCACTAGATAACGTTGGACGTATTCCGGTGCGGCCTATGTAAACAAGACCAACAGACAGCCTCCATATCAAATATGCTGATGATTTTCTGTTCTGCACAAGGCGCGTGCATGGTCGGAGTTGTTCAGCGTAGTGCTGCGCTGATCATCCCAACAGAGAATATAATCCACTGTGTAGACACAGTAACACGTCGTGGCTGGTTTGTAGACCGATAAAACGAGGCAGCATGCGACGGGAATCCTGGAAGACTGGCAACACGCGGCGGCTGTTCTGTTTTTCTTTCCTTCAGCCCGAGCCCGATCAAGTGTCCACACCGGTATACTGATGTACTTGGCTTGGTCTTTTTCCTCCTTGATTTGACCTGCCTTGGATGACGTGCGTGTGTACGCCGGCTTGGTGGTACATGCATGCTTGGGACTCTGGGCATACATCTCCTTTACTTTTGTTTTGATGTGGTCACCGAGACTTGCAGATCGCATCATGGGATTTTTTTTTCAAATCCGAATCCTTGTATTAGTTGCTTCACATTTCGTAGTAGGAATTGGAGTAGCACTACTACTAGTCTGTACTGATTGCTTTGGTCCTTACGCCTGAAGAGCAGCAGCAGGAAAGATTCGCTGTGGGTTGATGCGTGTGTGTACGGCCAGAGCAGATGTACGAATATTGGATAACTATGCACGCATGCGTTGACCGTCTTTGCTTGTTGGTGCGATCGACATGCAATCTGACTGCGGTATGATGAAAAATCAAACTGGTCTCGGCTGACTGCTTCGGTTTAGCGGTAGCCGAAAAAATCTTGTTTGATGTCGGCGAAACCTGCGGCCAGGCGGTTTAGACGGATCTTGCTCCTTTCTGTTTTATTGATTTTTCAGGGTGGCGTCTGCACCCGATCCAACCCTATCTGGTTCCTGTCCAAGATTATCCCCTGGCGGGTTATCCTGTGTGGTTGCTTCATGCCGGCTCTTCTTCGTCCGGTCAAACGCAAACTTCTCGATCCCTAAAGAGTTCCCTCCAAGAACTCAACACCATCGTGCGCGGGCCCCACGGTGGGCGCCAACTATCGTGGATTTGTCACGACGGATGTCCTCGTGTAAGGACTTAGTCGCGAGGCCAACGCATCTATGTGGTAGCTTGAGAGGGGTTGAGTGGGATGAGAGACGCAGGGCGGATCAACACACAAGACGAGGATTTAGACAGCTTCGGGCCCCGGGAAACATCATCCGGTAAAAACCCTACATGCTGTTTGAGGCTAGGTCTCATTATCATCACGAGGGAGTCGCCGTAAACCGGCTCTCCTCTTTGTGTCTAGCCCTACGATTGCTTCTTCTTGCTTGTAGCTTGTCCCTCTTTGGGGAGCCCTGCCCCTCCTTATATATGCTAAAGGGGCGGTTTATATGTGGAGTCCTATTAGGATTAGGACTAGTCTATCTCTAATACAAACCGGATACAAGTCCTAGTCTTAACTCCTTGTAAGGAAAATATTCCTTTCCTCTTAAACCAGCCCACCATAGTTGAACCGGCCTTCATGAACCGCCAGACAGGCCACCGGGTCTTGTTGCTCCTCTAGCCCGCCTGCCGGTATTACAAATGAGCTGTAAACCGTCTGGTCTGTGCAGGTCGCCGG
Source organism: Triticum aestivum (assembly GCF_018294505.1). NCBI lineage: Eukaryota > Viridiplantae > Streptophyta > Magnoliopsida > Poales > Poaceae > Triticum > Triticum aestivum. The sequence goes on from NC_057800.1 coordinate 430,010,435, forward strand.
TGAATCGCCAAGTCCATCCGGTTTATCCTTCCGGCCGGTTTACGCCGCGGGGCATATCCCCGACATTGGGTGAACAAATTACTGTTGAGAAATTGACAGAATTGAGCATAGTTATGAGAATATCTAGGTATGATCATGTATATAGGCATCACGTCCGAGACAAGTAGACCGACTCCTGCCTACATCTACTACTATTACTCCACTCATCGACCGCTATCCAGCATGCATCTAGAGTATTAAGTTAAAAACAGAGTAACGCCTTAAGCAAGATGACATGATGTAGAGGGCTAGACTCATGCAATATGAAGAAAACCCCATCTTGTTATCCTCGATGGCAACAATACAATACGTGCCTTGCTGCCCTTACTATCACCGGGAAAGGACACCGCAAGATTGAACCCAAAGCTAAGCACTTCTCCCATTGCAAGAAAGATCAATCTAGTAGGCCAAACCAAACTGATAATTCGAAGAGACTTGCAAAGATAACCAATCATACATAAAATAATTCAGAGAAGATTCACATATTATTCATAGATAGACTTGATCATAAACCCACAATTCATCGGTCTCAACAAACACACCGCAAAAAGAAGATTACATCGAATGGATCTCCACAAGAGAGGGGGAGAACATTGTATTGAGATCCAAAAAGAGAGAAGAATCCATCTAGCTACTAACTATGGACCCGTAGGTCTGAGGTGAACTACTCACACTTCATCAGAGGGGCTATGGTGTTGATGTAGAAGCCCTACGTAATCGATGCCCCTCCGGCGGAGCTCCGGAACAAGCCCCAAGATGGGATCTCGTGGATACAGAAAGTTACGGCAGTGGAATTAGGGTTTTTGGCTCCGTTTCTGATCGTTTGGGGGTACGTTGATATATATAGGAGGAAGGAGTACGTCGGTGGAGCAATAGGGGGCCCACGAGGGTGGAGGGCACGCCTGGTGGGGGTGGGCGCGCCCCCCCTACCTCGTGGCCTCCTATTTTATTTCTTGACGTAGGGTCCAAGTCTCCCTGATCGTATTCGTTGAGAAAATCACGTTCCCGAAGGTTTCATTCCGTTTGGACTCCGTTTGATATTCCTTTTCTTCGAAACCCTAAAATAGGCAAAAAACAGCAATTCTGGGCTGGGCCTCTGGTTAATAGGTTAGTCCCAAAAATAATATAAAAGCGGATAATAAAGCCCAATAATGTACAAAACAGTAGATAATATAGCATGGAGCAATCAAAAATTATAGATACATTGGAGACGTATCAATAGTGCAATCTATGGTGTCTCTTAATGATTTACCGCTATCGTTTTGGGGTTATGCATTAGAGACAGCTGCATTCACGTTAAATAGGGCACCATCTAAATCCGTTGAGATGACACCATATGAACTATGGTTTGGCAAGAAACCAAAGCTGTCATTTTTTAAAATTCTGGGTTGCGATGCTTATGTGAAAAAGTTTCAAACTGATAAGCTCAAACCCAAATCGGAGTAGTGCGTCTTCATAGGATAGCCAAAAGAAAATGTTGGGTACATCTTCTATCACAGATCCGAAGGCAAGATATTTTGTTGCTAAGAATGGATCCTTTCTAGAGAAGGAGTTTCTCTCGAAAGAAGTGAGTGGGCGGAAAGTAGAACTTGATAAGGTAATTGTACCTTCTCCTGAATTGGAAAGTAGTTCATCACAGAAATCAGTTCCAGTGGTTCCTACACCAATTAGTGAGGAAGCTAATGATGATGACCATGAAACTTCAGATCAAGTTACTACCGAACCTTGTAGGTCAACCAGAGTACAGTCCGCACCAGAGTAGTACGGTAATCCTATTCTGGAAGTCATGTTACTAGACCATGACGAACCTACAAACTATGAGGAAGCGATGATCAGCCCAGATTCCGTGAAATGGCTTGAGGCCATGAAATCTGAGATGGGATCCATGTATGAGGACAAAATATGGACTTTGATTAACTTGCCCGGTGATCGGTGGGTCATTAAGAATAAATGGATCTTCAAGAGGAAGACGGAAGCTGATAGTAGTGTTACTGTCTACAAAGCTCGAATTGTCGCAAAAATGTTTTCGACAAGTTCATGGTTTTGACTACGACGAGATTTTCTCACTCGTATTGATGCTTAAAAGTCTGTCTGAATCATGTTAGCAATTGCCACATTTTATGAAATCTGGCAAATGGATGTCAAAACTGTATTCGTTAATGGATTTCTTAAAGATGAGTTGTATATAATGCAACCAGAAGCTTTTGTGGATCCTAAAGGTGCTAACAAAGTGAGCAAGCTCCAGCGATCCATCTATGGACTGGTGCAAGCATCTCGGAGTTGGAATATATGCTTTGATAAAGTGATCAAAGCATATGGTTTTATACAGACTTGCGATGAAACATGTATTTACAAGAAAGTGAGTGGGAGCACTACAACATTTCTGATAAGTATATGTGAATGACATATTGTTGATCGGAAATAATGTAGAATTTTCTGGAAAGCATAAAGGAGTGTTTGAAAAGAGTTTTTCAAAGAAAGACCTCGATTAAGCTACTTACATATTGAGCATCAAGATCTATAGAGATAGAGCAAGACACTTGATATATTTTCAATGAGAACATACCTTGGATTTTTTTTTGAAGTAGTTCAAAATGGAAAAGTCAAAGGAGTTCTTGCCTGTGTTGCAAGGTGTGAAGTTGAGTAAAGACTCAAAACCAGACCACGGTAGAAAATAGAAAGAGAATGAAAAGTCATTACCTATGCCTCAGTCATAGGTTCTATAAAGTATGTTATGTTGTTTACCAGACCTATTGTGTACCTCACCATAAGTTTGGCAAGAGGGTACATTAGTGATCCAGGAGTGGATCACTAGACAGCGGTCAAAATATCCTTAGTGGAATAAGAAAATGTTTCTTGGTTATGGAGGTGACAAAGAGTTCGTCGTACAGAGTTACGTCGATGCAAGCTTTGACACCGATCTGGATGACTCTAAGTCTCGATCTAGATACATATCGAAAGTGGGAGTAATTAGCTAGAGTAGCTCCATGCAAAGCTGTGGGGACCCCGACTCATAAGTCGAGATCACCGAATGCACGTGTACAGTGATCCTAGAGATCAATGCTCACTGAACACACAGAAGCTGAATAACAAGAGTCTTACATCCATACATACCGTCTTACACAAATTATGACCATTATGGTCAAATCTTACATAGATAAAGCCACAAAGGCTGAACACCAAATAAACTTAAGCAGCGGAAATTCTTCATCGGTAAGTAGAACCCATGTCGTCTGCCTTAACCCTACAGGCATTCTGACTGGGAAACGTCCTAGTTCGCATGTTCGTCTCCAAAGAACTCTTCTTCGAACTCCTGTCCTTCCATGCCTGGCCAATTAAATAACCAGTGGCAAGCCAATGAGTACTTTGAATGTACTCTCAAGCAACCCACGATTGAAACAGGGCACAATGATGCAATGATATAGCACTAAGTAGGTATTTTCCAGAAAGCTAGTTTTGAGTGCAATGACATGATCTATCAACATGTAAGGTATGCATCATGAGAGTACACACATCCGTATGAACAAGTTACAGATATCATCATAAACAGAGTTGGACACCAATCCAACTTGATCATCGTGTCAAGTCATCTGACTTAACCCATTTAGCTCCATCAACACACACACACACACACACACACAATGGTTTGTAAAATTCTGGACGTAGTTTAAGCAGCACCGCCCAACTGTCCTTGACCATGGACACGGCTATTCGAATAGTTTTACACTCTGCAGAGGTTGCACACTTTTCCCACAAGATCCGAGGAACTTCCGTGTCATCCACGACCCGCGGTACCTCAAGTACCCGGGGTAAGCACCCGATCACTATCTTTCCCTAGACGACACTAACAAGGAGTCCACTCATTGTTCCATATCCTCACGATGTACATCATATGAGACTCACTCGAGATCGTAACATCCGAGAGGGGCACAATGGTGTATCCGGTGCCCTGTGAAAATAGTCATGGCCGCCCTACCTGGCATGACCCCGTCCCGAGAGAGAGCACCAACTCTCCCCTGTCACTAGTAATGCGGGCTCCAAGCTAGTATCGGCCTAGGTAATCAATAATGCCCTTTCCCATACAAGGGTAGAGTGGTTGCGCATGTAAGGTTGGGACAGTCGACAAATCTTAAATCTAATCCGTTTTCAAAAACAACACACACACACTTGCGTCGGTACACCACTTCGTCATCAAGTGGTTACCCATCTCATTATCTCCCTCGGGCATAAGTGGCACCCGATGGGTTTTCGAAAAGTCTTTTTAAAATACTTTGTCTCCATCACCATGCATATTCCCGTCCCTTTTTGTGTAGCAACTACTTTAGCATCCTATCTAGTCCCACCTGCATAACCCTCATAAGAAGGCAGGGTCATGCACAATGCAAGTATCAACGAGGAAGTAACGGTGGAAAACCACCCCATGTGGTTACCACAGTATCATGTCTCTGATGCAAGCAATAAAAGTGCTATATGACATGCATAAAAAGGGTTTCATAGACATGGTCAAAGGGCTGCTTACCTGGCTTAGCAAAGTCTTCTTGGGTCTTCAAGGTTTTCTGGTCCAACTCCTTCGTCGGCAACGCAATCTATCGTCACAAAATAATAGCGAGAAAAAATAAGGCAATAATAAAACAGAAAAACCAAAGTGCTCAGAAAAATGTCAACTCATTTTTGTTAAATACTAGGGTGAAAACTAAGAAGGGGAAAATTCCTAGTTTTGGATTTGGAGTCATGGAAACTGTGCTAGGAATTTTAAATGACAGGCATAAATGCTCAAATTCAAATTTAAATTTGAACAGTGAAGAAAAGTTGGTATGATAAGAGTGAAAACTTGTAACACCCCGGATGTAATTTACCTTATTTGTACTCCAACTCTTGCCATTTCCGGCACTAAGTTATTTTATTTCGTCGTTGTCGGGTTTTTGTCTCCGTGTGTTTTGTCTTTGCCATGCATATCATATCATGTCATCATGTGCATTGCATTTGCATACGTGTTCGTCTCATGCATCCGAGCATTTTCCCCGTTGTCCGTTTTGCATTCCGGCGCTCCTATGTCCTCCGGTGTCCCTTTCTACCTCTTTTCGTGTGCGGGTGTTAAACGTTTCCGGATTGTACCGAGACTTGTCATGCGGCCTTGGTTTACTACCGGTAGACCGCCTGTCAAGTTTCGTACCATTTGGACTTCGTTTGATACTCCAAAGGTTAACCGAGGGACCGAAAAGGCCTCGTGTGTGTTGCAGCCCAACACCTCTCCGAAGTGGCCCAAAACCCACCTAAACCCCTTATATCATCTAGAGCGTTCGTTCACGATCGCGTGGCTGCAAACCGCACCTCATTTGGAGCTTCCTAGCTCCCTCTACCTCTATTTAAAGACCTTCCCCGAAATTTTCGGGTCATTCTACCCTAACAAAAATCCCCTCTCTGCCGCCAGACAACGTCCACCCTAGCCGGATGCACCACCGCCGCCAACCACGTCCCGCCATGTGGCGCGCCGCCGCTCTCCCTGCCGCCGGCCTGGAGAGCCCAGGGCGGGCCCTTCCCGGCCCATCTCCTTCCGCCGCCCGCGCCCTTGTCTCCCTTCTCGCGCCCGAGACTCGCCGCCCGTGACGGCCGCCGCCCTCGCCACGCCTTTCGCCGACAAGCTTCAACTCCGGTGCCGCCCCGACCGGCCGCCGCGTCCCTCCTCGCCGCCCGACGCCCCCTCGTCGCCCCCTCATCGCCCCCTCGTCGCGAGCGCCGCCCTCCTCTATCTCCGGCCACCAGAGGCAAGGCCGGCGACCTTTCCTCCCTCCTCCTCGACTCCGGCAGCCTGTTCCGGCGAGAACTCCGGCCGGCCATCCTCGGGAAGCATGCCTGCTACAGCACGCGCTATCTGGATCTGAGATCCACCTCGATTGACTTTTGCCCCGAAACCCTAATTATTTTGCATTCTTCCACATGCCATAACTTCCTCATCGTAGCTCCGATTCGTGCGTGTAGCATATCAAAATGTTCGTCTCGACGAGTACATCATTTCATCTCATTGCATCGTTTTCATTTGAGCTCATCTTGATGCCCGAAATGCTATTGGAAGAGGGCTATGTGATGATAGGTGCAAATTGTTTCAGCAAATGCACTTTTGTCATTTTTGCCATGATTAATGTGTGCATGCTATGATCCTGAGCTCTACATGTGTTTTTATGTATGCCATGCCATTTTTACAGGGGTGTATGCCATGTATTTTTGTGATCTTTGTGGTGACTAGCATAAGAATGCAAAGTAGCTTACTCAATGATGCTGATTTCAGGGACTTAGAATTTCACTAAGTCCTTGCCTTGTCATTATTTTTATGCCATATGTTCATGTTGTTTCCTAGTGATCCGTGCCTCTTTTGAGCATGATCAGTAAGGATGTTTTGTAGATAATGTTGTTCTCTATCCATCCATGTCTTTGTTTGCAATTATGGAGCACCCTAGCTTGAGTCAATCGAGCTCTACTTTTGCTATAAAATGTTCCTGGCAGATTGTTAACATGTTTAGCAATTTTGCCGAGCTTGTTGTTGTTGATCCGTGCATGCTATGTTGTTGTTCTTGCCATGTCTAGCTTCTATGCCATGTCTATGTGCTGGGTGTATGCTTAGTTTTTCATGCAATGCCTCGTAGTGAGTGCATCGAGCTCGTAAACACGCCTACTTGTTAATCTGTTTTGCATGCTCCAGTTTTTCACTAAGTCTGAATCTGTTTATGTTTTTGCTATGTTCACATGTTTGCAATTGTATTTTTCTGATTCCTTTTGGTTTATGGTCAATAAGGTACTTTTGTTATATGCTTTGAGTAGCTTCATGCCATGCCTTGCTTTGCCATGATAAGTTCCTGTAGCATGTAGTTATCGTGCTCTAAACATTGCTTCCTGATGATAAATTCCTGTTTTGTGTTATTTTCTCTAAGTTTGAAACCTGTTATCATTTGCACTTTTTCCATACTTGTTTGAACCTGTTAATGAGTGAATTAGGTGTAGCTCAGTGTTCATCTTTTGTCAAGCATCATGAGTGGATCCATGCCATGTATTTTGTTGTTATGTTTGAGTGCTGTAGCATATTTATCTTGATGCATTTAGTTGGTCACTTGCTGATTATCGCAGACCGATGCCATATTTGTTTTGATTGCCGTTTCCAAACCGTGCATCCGATTCCGGTGATCTTTATATCGATTTCAACCAAAATCAACTCCCCTTTCCAGTGGCACTCTTGGATTTCCAAGTTGAGGCCAGGTTCAATCATTCCTTTGCAAATCTTGCATATGCATCACATATCGCATCCCGCATATCATACCATGTTTTGCATCATGTTGCTTGAGCATTGCACGTGGTTGATTGTGTTCCTTTTGCTTGTTGTTCTTGTTTGGGTAGAGCCGGGAGACGAGTACGTGAACGAGGAGCCCGTTGAGTATGCTTACGAGGATCAAGGCAACTCTGAGAACTTTGCAGGCAAGATGACCATACCCTCGAAATCACTTCTATCTTTGCTTGCTAGATGCTCGCTCTTTTGCTATGCCTATGCTACGATACCTACCACTTGCTTATCATGCCTCCCATTTGCCATGTAAAACCTCTAACCCACCATGTCCTAGCAAACCGTTGTTTGGCTATGTTACCGCTTTGCTCAGCCCCTCTTATAGCGTTGCTAGTTGCAGGTGAAGATTGGAGATCGTTCCTTGTTGGAACTTGTTTATTGTTGGGATATCACCATATTATCTTGTTTTATCTTAATGCACCTATATACTTGGTAAAGGGTGGAAGGCTCGGCCTTATGCCTGGTGTTTTGTTCCACTCTTGCCGCCCTAGTTTCCGTCATATCGGTGTTATGTTCCCGGATTTTGCGTTCCTTACACGGTTGGGTTATAATGGGAACCCCTTGACAGTTCGCCTTGAATAAAACTCCTCCAGCAATGCCCAACCTTGGTTTTACCATTTGCCACCTAGCCTCTTTTTCCCTTGGGTTTCCGGAGCCCAAGGGTCATCTTTATTAAACCCCCCTGGGCCAGTGCTCCTCTGAGTGTTGGTCCGAACTGAGTAGACCTGCGGGGCCACCTCGGGGCAACTTGAGGGTTGGTTTTACTCGTAGGATGTCTATCTGAGTGTGCCCTGAGAACGAGATATGTGCAGCTCCTATCGGGATTTGTCGGCACATTCGGGCGGTGTTGCTGGACTTGTTTTACCATTGTCGAGGATGTCTTGTAACCGGGATGCCGAGTCTGATCGGATTGTCTTGGGAGAAGGAATATCCTTCGTTGACCGTGAGAGCTTGTGATGGGCTAAGTTGGGACTCCCCTGCAGGGATTTGAACTTTCGAAAGCCGTGCCCGCGGTTATGGGCAGATGGGAATTTGTTAATGTCCGGTTGTAGATAACCTGAAACTTAACTTAATTAAAATGCACCAACCGCGTGTGTAACCGTGATGGTCTCTTCTCGGCGGAGTCCGGGAAGTGAACACGGTGTTGGAGTAATGCTTGACGTAGGTTGTTCTAGGATCACTTCTTGATCATAGTTGTTCGACCGTGCTTTTGCCTTCTCTTCTCGCTCTCATTTGCGTATGTTAGCCACCATATATGCTAGTCGCTTGCTGCAGCTCCACATCATACCTTTACCTTACCTATAAGCTTAAATAGTCTTGATCGCGAGGGTGTGAGATTGCTGAGTCCCCGTGACTCACAGATTACTTCCAAAACCAGATGCAGGGACCGATGATACCGCTCCAGATGATATGACCGAGCTCAAGTGGGAGTTCGATGAAGACTCTCGTCGTTACTACGTGTCTTTCCCAGATGATCAGTAGTGGTGCCCAGTTGGGGCGATCGGGGACTTTGTCGCATTTGGGGGTTGATCTTTATTTTGGTTCCGTAGTCGGACCCTGAGTGTATTGGATGAATGTAATGACTTATTTATGTATTTGTGTGACGTGGCGAGTGTAAGCCAACTATGTACTTTTCCCCTTTATTTATTTACATGGGTTGTTGTGAAGATTACCTCACTTGCGACATTGCTTTCAATGCGGTTATGCCTCTAAGTCGTGCTTCGACACGTGGGAGATATAGCCGCATCGAGGGCGTTACAAGTTGGTAATCAGAGCCTTCCCCGACCTTAGGAGCCCCCTGCTTGATCGAATCGTTGGCGTTGTTGAGTCTAGAAAAATGTTTTGAGTCATTTAGGATTATATATATCGGAGAGTTAGGACTTCTTTTTACTCCTCAGTCCCTTCGTCGCTCTGGTGAGGCATCCTGACGTAGAGTTTTGACTCTTCTCTTCTCAAATTTCACTAAAAAATTTTAGGATCACGCGGGTATCTTGGAATCGTTCCGATGGTTTTGTGACGAGAACATTGTTCTTGGTGCCTCCTGACATTTAGGGGTTGTGGCAGTGTCCCGGGGAGTTGAGCTCCGAGGTGTTGTCGTCACAATTTTATCGTTGAGATTCTGGAATACCTGAGTTTCGCCGACATCGAAAATCTCTTTTATGCAGTTGTTGGTGAGATAACCTCGACGCCACCCAGTACTGGGGCGGGAGTTCGGGAGTATTGCCATAACTCGTATAACGGATGCTTTTCGAAGGTTGAGGTAAATGATTTCCGAAGTTTTCTTGGTTATGTGTTGAAGGATGGATACAGCTGGATGTAGGATTTGCTAGCTTTGGGTGAGATATTATGCTTCCCCTGTATCCCCAACACCTGATTGCATAACCGGAAAGGTTCGGGAGTTTCATAGGTGGGAATTCTTGTAGCTCTAGTTCTTCTTCCGCGGATATTTGGTTTGGGATTGGGTAATCCTCACCAAGTATTTGTTCTTGTCCGTACCTTGTTGTTTTATTCTTCTACCTCTATCTAAGTGGCTTCTCAATTTATGGAAATGTGACCATTTCAATTGGAATGCATTCGTTCATTTTGTTCGGATGTGAAGACTATATGTTGCAATTTCATCCGTTTGATTCAGCTTGAATATTTGTCTGTCAAGATGCTAACGGATGTCACCCTCTTCAGGATGGCTCCTGCTAAGGGTCAGAATCAGAATCAGGATCCGCCACCACCACCTCCACCTCCGGAGGCATGGCAAGCTGTGATGGCCGCTACCAATGCAAACACGCAGCTGATCATGCAAATTCTGCAAGAGCGCAACCAAGGGCCATGGCAACAATCAGAATCAGTTTGCTACACTCAACCAGTTCCTTGCTAACCAGCCAAAGACCTTCAGCAACTGTGTCGAGGCCTCAGACGCTGATGATTGGCTCGTGGATATATGCAAGCATTTCGAGTGCAGCAACATCAGGCCTGAGGACTTTGTCAAGTTTGCCTCCTTCCAACTCAAAGACCAAGCTGCAGAATGGTTTCAGCAATACAAAGATTCCAGAGGAGGCCATGTGATTACCTGGGATGAATTCTGTCAAGACTTCAAAGCTCATCACATTCCTCAAAGTGTTGTTGAAAGCAAGCGTGAGGAATTCCGCAACCTGAAGCAAGGCAGCTTGTCTGTTTACCAGTATAACATTCTGTTCCAGAGGCTCGCTCGTTTCGCCAAGCAAGACGTCCCTGACGAGAAGAGCATGATTTATCAGTTCAGGGGTGGCCTCAGATAAGATCTCCAACTAGCTCTCGTCCTTTTTGAGCCGAAGAAGTACGATGAGTTCTACAATATGGCAATGAAGCAAGAGACTGCTCTACTCAAGTGCGATGCTTCCAAGAAGCGAGTCAGAGATGCAACTCCTTCTTCCTCAACTCAAGTGGCTAAGCAGCAAAAGTATTGGCTGCCTCCTCCTCCGTTCCGTCAGCCTTATCAGCAGAAGAGCAAAGGTGGCAGTGGATCTTCCCACCCACCCAACCCTGGCTTTCAGAACAAGACTTCGTCTCAAGCTCCAAGATCAAGTGCTCCGTATCACTGTCTGCTCTCGGAGGTCACGTGCAACAAGTGTCAATAGAAGGGTCAATATGCCAACAAATGCTTCAATTAGAGGCGCCTTCCTCATCATCATCCTGTGAGATCTGCTAGCAATGCAGTGGTGAAGCATAACCCCAAGCACGCCAAGGTTAACTTGATGAACATAGCTCAGGCAGAGGACTCGTCAGATGTCATCATGGGTAACCTTCCTGTTAACGATGTTCCTGCAAAAGTACTTTTTGACACTGGTGCATCGCATTCTTTCTTGTCATTCCCATTTGCATCGAAGCACAATGTTGATACTGAGGTTATGCCCAAACTCATGCAAGTTGTTTCTCCCGGCAAGCTTTTGACTTCTAGTTTGGTTGCTCCTGATGTCTCTATCACGTTGGGCGACTACAAGTTTCTGTCCTCTCCAGTGGTCCTTGGTAACTCGGATATTGATCTTATTCTTGGAATGGATTGGCTTTTTAAGCACAAGGCTCACCTTGATTGTGCTGCCAGGCAGATTCAATTGACTCATTCGTCTGAGGATGTAATTGTCTTTGCCGCAAGGGATGATACCATTCGACTGTTTTCTCTCAATGAGAAGGGCGAGCTGGATGCCATTTTTCAGATTCCATTCGTCTGCGAATATCAAGATGTCTTTCCAGAAGAGCTTCCAGGAATGCCTCCACACCGGCCAGTTGAATTCGTCATCGCTCTTGAGCCTGGCACGGAACCTGTTTGCAAACGTCCTTACAAGCTTGGACCTGAAGAGTTGAAGGAGATGAAGAAGCAACTCGATATTCAAGAGCGAATGGGTCTCATCCGGCCTAGTTCTTCTCCGTGGGGTTGTGGAGTTCTTTTTGTGAAGAAGAAGGATGGAACGGGCCGACTTTGTGTCGACTACCGTCCATTGGACAAGAATACTATAAAGAACAAGTACCCACTTCCCAACATCAACGAGTTGTTTGAACAACTCAAAGGTGCTCAAGTATTCTCCAAGCTTGATCCCCGTATGGGCTATCATCAGATTAGCATTCGTGAAGAAGATATCCCCAAGACAGCTTTCAGAACAAGCTATGGTTCATATGAATACACTGTCATGTCTTTCGGCCTCGTCAATCCTCCGCCAACATTCTCTCGCATGATGAACTTCATCTTCAACCCCTACACAAATGACTTCGTCTTGGTCTACCTCGATGACATTTTGGTCTTTTCCAAGGACAAGGAAGATCATGCCAAGCACTTGCGTTTGGTGCTGGGTAAGCTCAGAGAACATCAGTTCTATGCCAAGTTTTCAAAGTGCGAGTTTTGGCTCGATGAGGCTCTCTACCTTGGGCATATAATTTCTGCCAAGGGCATAGCGGTGTCCTGAGAAGGTGTCTGCAATTGTGAATTGGGAACCACCTCAGAACGTGAAGCAACTCCGCAGCTTCCTTGGTCTCACAAGCTATTGTCGAAAGTTCGTTGAGAACTTCTCTAAGATCGCGAAGCCTCTTTCCAACCTTCTCCAGAAGCATGTGAAGTACGTCTAGTCTCCTGAATGTGACATTGCTTTCAACACCCTGAAAGAGAAGTTAGTCACTGCTCCAGTTCTAACTCCTCCTGATGAATCCAAACCGTTCGAGGTCTTCTGTGATGCTTCCCTTCAAGGTCTTGGTGCAGTGTTGATGCAAGAAAAGAAAGTTGTGGCTTATACCTCTCGCCAGTTGAAGCCCAATGAAAAGAACTACCCCACTCATGACCTCGAGTTGGCGGCTGTTGTGCATGCTCTTTTAACTTGGAGACATCTCTTATTGGGAAGAAAAGTGGACATCTTCACTGATCATAAGAGTCTCAAGTACATCTTCACTCAGCCTAATCTCAACCTCAGGCAGACTCGTTGGGTCGAAATGATTCAAGAGTATAATCCGAGTATCGAATATACTCCAGGCAAGGCCAATGTAATTGCTGACGCATTGAGCAGGAAGGCTTACTGCAACAGTTTGATTCTCAAGCCTTACCAACCCGAGCTTTGTGAAGCTTTCCGCAAACTCAATCTGCAAGTTGTTCCTCAAGGTTTCCTCGCCAACCTCCAAGTCTCTCCTACTTTGGAAGATCAGATTCGCGAGGCTCAACTTCTTGATGCTATGGTGAAGAAGGTGAAGATTGGGATTGCCAAGAGTCAACCCAAGTACAAGTGCTATCGTCTTGATGACAAGGATACTCTATTCTTCGAGGATCGCATTGTTGTGCCTAAAGGTGACCTTCGTAAAGTCATTATGAACGAGGCTCACAATTCACTCCTCTCTATCCACCCTGGAAGTACAAAGATGTACCATGACCTCAAGCAGTCGTATTGGTGGACTCGAATGAAGCGCGAGATTGCTCAGTTCGTGAATGAATGTGATGTCTGCAGAAGAGTGAAGGCAGAACACCAACGACCAGCTGGTCTCCTCCAACCTCTTGCCATTCCAGAATGGAAGTTTGACCACATTGAGATGGACTTCGTGACTGGATTTCCAAAGTCCAAGCGTGGCAATGATGCTATCTTCGTTGTCATCGACAAACTCACTAAAGTGGCTCATTTCCTTCCTATCAAAGAATCTATCACAGCAGCTCAATTGGCAGAGCTATATACCTCCCGGATTGTCTCTCTGCACGGCATTCCGCAGTTGATTTCTTCAGATCATGGCAGCATCTTCACCTCCAAGTTTTGGGATTCTTTTCAGAAGGCCATGGGCACCAACATCCGTTTCAGCACAGCTTTTCATCCTCAAACTAGTGGCCAAGTCGAGCGAGTAAATCAGATTCTTGAAGATATGCTCAGGGCTTGCGTCATCTCTTTCGGTATGAAGTGGGAAGATTGTCTTCCATATGCCAAGTGCTCCTACAACAACAGCTTCCAAGCGAGTTCGGGCAAGGCCCCATTTGAAATTCTCTATGGCAGGAAGTGTCGTACTCCTCTTAACTGCTCAGAGACTGGTGAACGTCAACTTCTTGGCAATGACTTGATCACAGAGGCAGAAGAGATGTGCAAAGTCATTCGTGATAATCTCAAAGCCGCGCAATCGCGCCAGAAGAGTTACTATGATAGCAAGCATCGCGACTTGGCTTTCGAGATCGGAGACCATGTCTACCTCTGCGTCTCTCCAATGAAAGGTACTCGTCGCTTCGGTATCAAAGGGAAGCTTGCCCCTAGATACGTGGGTCCTTTCAAGATCGTCAGCAAGAGAGGCGATCTCGCCTATCAACTTGAGCTTCCCTCCAACTTTGCAAACGTGCACGACGTGTTTCATGTGTCTCAACTCCGCAAGTGCTTCAAGACTCCTGACCGCACCGTCAACTTCGAAGACATTGATCTCCAAGAAGACTTGTCTTATCGTGAGCACCCCGTTGCTATTCTTGAAGAAACTAAGAGCAAGACTCGCAACAAGTCTATCAAATTCCTGAAAGTCAAGTGGTCACATCATTCCGACCGTGAAGCCACCTGGGAACGCGAGGATCACCTCCGTTCTGAGTACCCGGAGTTTTTCCAGTCCTAGATCTCGGGACGAGATCCTTTTGTGGTGGTGGAGTGTTGTAACACCCCGGATGTAATTTACCTTATTTGTACTCCGACTCTTGCCGTTTCCGGCACTAAGTTATTTTATTTCGTCGTTGTCGAGTTTTTGTCTCTGTGTGTTTTGTCTTTGTCATGCATCTCATATCATGTCATCATGTGCACTGCATTTGCATACGTGTTCGTCTCATGCATCCGAGCATTTTCCCCGTTGTCCGTTTTGCATTCCGGCGCTCCTATGTCCTCCGGTGTCCCTTTCTACCTCTTTTCGTGTGCGGGTGTTAAACGTTTCCGGATTGTACCGAGACTTGTCATGCGTCCTTGGTTTACTACCGGACTTCGTTTACTCCGGTGTCCCTGTCAAGTTTCGTACCATTTGGACTTCGTTTGATACTCCAACGGTTAACCGAGGGACCGAAAAGGCCTCGTGTGTGTTGCAGCCCAACACCTCTCCAAAGTGGCCCAAAACCCACATAAACCCCTTCTATCATCTAGAGCGTTCTATCACGATCGCGTGGCCGCAAACCGCTCCTCATTTGGAGCTTCCTAACTCCATCTACCTCTATTTAAAGACCTTCCCCGAAATTTTCGGGTCATTCTACCCTAACCCTAGCAAAAATCCCCTCTCCGCCGCCGGACAACGTCCACCCTAGCCGGACGCACTGCCGCCGCCAACCACGTCCCACCACATGGCGCGCCGCCGCTCTCCCCGCCGCCAGCCCGGAGAGCCCAGGGCGGGCCCTCCCCGGCCCATCTCCTTCCGCCGCCCGCGCCCTCGTCTCCCTCCTCGCGCCCGAGACTCGTCGCTCGCGGCGGCCGCCGCCCTCGCCGCGCCTCTCACTGGCAAGCTTCAACTCCGGCGGCTCCCCGACCGGCCGCCGCGTCCTTCCTCGCCGCCCGACGCCGACAGCCGCGTCCCTCGTCTCCCCCTCGTCGCGCGCGCCGCCCTCCTCCTTCTCCGGCCACCGGAGGCAAGGTCGGCGACCTCTCCTCCCTCCTCCTCGACTCCGGCAGCCTGTTCCGGTGAGAACTCCGGCCGGCCATCCTCGGGAAGCATGCCTGCTACAGTACGCCCGATCTGGATCTGAGATCCACCTCGGTTGACTTTTGCCCCGAAACCCTAATTATTTTGCATTCTTCCACATGCCATAACTTCCTCATCGTAGGTCCGATTCGTACGTGTAGCATATCAAAATGTTTGTCTCGATGAGTACATCATTTCATCTCACTGCATCATTTTCATTTGAGCTCATCTTGATGCCCGAAATGCTGTTGGAAGAGGGCTATGTGATGATAGGTGCAGATCTGTTTCAGCAAATGCACTTTTGTCATTTTTGCCATGATTAATGTGTGCATGCTATGATCCTGAGCTCTACATGTGTTTTGTAGAATGCCATGCCATCTTTACAGGGGTGTATGCCATGTATTTTTGTGATCTTTGTGGTGACTAGCACAAGCATGCAAAGTAGCTTACTCAATGATGCTGATTTCAGGGACTTAGAATTTCACTAAGTCCTTGCCCTGTCATTATTTTTATGCCATATGTTCATGTTATTTCCTAGTGATCCGTGCCTCTTTTGAGGATGATCAGTAAGGATGTTTTGTAGATAATGTTGTGCTCTATCCATCCATGTCTTTGTTTGCAATTATGGAGCACCCTAGCTTGAGTCAATCGAGCTCTACTTTTGCTATAAAATGTTCCTGGCAGATTGTTAACATGTTTAGCAATTTTGCCGAGCTTGTTGTTGTTGATCCGTGCATGCTATGTTGTTGTTCTTGCCATGTCTAGCTTCTATGCCATGTCTATTTGCTGGGTGTATGCTTAGTTTGTCATGCAATGCCTCGTAGTGAGTGCAACCAGATCGTAAACATGCGTACTTGTTAATCTGTTTTGCATGCTCCAGTTTTTCACTAAGTCTGAATCTGTTTTTGTTTTTTGCTATGTTCACATGCTTGCAATTGTATTTTCTGATCCCTTTTGGCTCATGGTCACTAAGGGACTTTTGTTATATGCTTTGAGTAGCTTCATGCCATGCCTTGCTTTGCCATGATATGTTCCTGTAGCATGTAGTTTTCATGCTCTAAACATTGCTTCCTGATGATAAATTCCTGACTTGCTGTTAATTTCACTAAGTCTGAAACCTGTTATCATTTGCACTTTTGCCATGCTTGTTTGAACCTGTTAATGAGTGAATTAGCCGTAGCTCAGTGTTCATCTTTTGTCAAGCATCATGAGTGGATCCCTGGCATGTATTTTGTTGCTATGTTTGAGTGCTGTAGCATATTTATCTTGATGCATTTAGATGGCTACTTGCTGTTTATCGCAGACCGGTGCCATATTTGTTTTGCTTGCCATTTCCAAACCGTGCATCCGATTCCGGTGATCTTTATATCGATTTCAACCGAAATCAACTCACCTTTCCAGTGGCACTCTTGGATTTCCAAGTTGAGGCCAGGTTCAATCATTCCTTTCCAAATCATGCATATGCATGACATATCGCATCCCGCATATCATATCATGTTTGCATCATGTTGTTTGAGCATTGCACGTGGTTGATTGTGTTCCTTTTGCTTGTTGTTCTTGCTTGGGTAGAGCCGGGAGACGAGTACGTGAACGAGGAGCCCGTTGAGTACGCTTACGAGGATCAAGGCAACTCTGAGAACTTTGCAGGCAAGATGACCATACCCTCGAAATCACTTCTATCTTTGCTTGCTAGATGCTCGCTCTTTTGCTATGCCTATGCTACGATACCTACCACTTGCTTATCATGCCTCCCATATTGCCATGTCAAACCTCTAACCCACCATGTCCTAGCAAACCGTTGTTTGGCTATGTTACCGCTTTGCTCAGCCCCTCTTATAGCGTTGCTAGTTGCAGGTGAAGATTGGAGATCGTTCCTTGTTGGAACATGTTTATTGTTGGGATATCACAATATTATCTTGTTTATCTTAATGCACCTATATACTTGGTAAAGGGTGGAAGGCTCGGCCTTATGCCTGGTGTTTTGTTCCACTCTTGCCGCCCTAGTTTCCGTCATATCGGTGTTATGTTCCCGGATTTTGCGTTCCTTACACGGTTGGGTTATAATGGGAACCCCTTGATAGTTCGCCTTGAATAAAACTCCTCCAGCAATGCCCAACCTTGGTTTTACCATTTGCCACCTAGCCTCTTTTTCCCTTGGGTTTCCGGAGCCCAAGGGTCATCTTTATTAAACCCCCCTGGGCCAGTGCTCCTCTGAGTGTTGGTCCAACTGGCAGCCTGCGGGGCCACCTAGGGGCAACTCGAGGGCTGGTTTACTCGTAGTTGACTATCTGAGTGTGCCCTGAGAACGAGATATGTGCAGCTCCTATCGGGATTTGTCGGCACATTCGGGCGGTGTTGCTGGACTTGTTTTACCATTGTCGAGGATGTCTTGTAACCGGGATGCCGAGCCTGATCGGATTGTCTTGGGAGAAGGAATATCCTTCGTTGACCGTGAGAGCTTGTGATGGGCTAAGTTGGGACTCCCCTGCAGGGATTTGAACTTTCGAAAGCCGTGCCCGCGGTTATGGGCAGATGGGAATTTGTTAATGTCCGGTTGTAGATAACCTGAAACTTAACTTAATTAAAATGCACCAACCACGTGTGTAACCGTGATGGTCTCTTCTCGGCGGAGTCCGGGAAGTGAACACGGTGTTGGAGTAATGCTTGACGTAGGTTGTTCTAGGATCACTTCTTGATCATAGTTGTTCGATCGTGCTTTTGCCTTCTCTTCTCGCTCTCATTTGCGTATGTTAGCCACCATATATGCTAGTCGCTTGTTGCAGCTCCACATCATACCTTTACCTTTCCTATAGGCTTAAATAGTCTTGATCGCGAGGGTGTGAGATTGCTGAGTCCCCGTGACTCGTAGTTTACTTCCAAAGCAAGATGTAGGGACCGATGATGCCGCTCCAGACAATATGACCAAGCTCAAGTGGGAGTTCGATGAAGACTCTCGTCATTACTACGTGTCTTTCCAAGATGATCAGTAGAGGTGCCCAGTTGGGGCGATCGGGGACTTGTCGCATTTGGGGGTTGATCTTTATTTTGGTTCCGTAGTCGGACCCTGAGTGCATTGGATGAATGTAATGACTTATTTATGTATTTGTGTAACATGGCGAGTGTAATCCAACTATGTACTTTTCCCCTTTATTTATTTACATGGGTCGTTGTGAAGATTACCTCACTTGCGACATTGCTTTCAATGCGGTTATGCCTCTAAGTCGTGCTTCGACACGTAGGAGATATAGCCGCATCGACAGCGTTACAAAACTGCACCAATAAATAGGTGGGATTATTACAAGAATTTAGGTGTTGGAATTATTGCACTTGGATTAATATTTAATCCTGTGGAATTTTTACAAGTTTGACAGAAAAGAAAAAGGAGAAGGGGCACTGTGCCTGCTGGGCCAGAACAGCCGCAACGTAGTAGGCCCAGCCAGAGAGGTGGCCCAGCGCACTGGTGCACACACACGCGCCAGGTTTAAACCTGACGGGCGGGGCCCAGGCATCAGCGAGCGAGAGAGGGGCGATGGAGAGGAGAGGCTGACAGGCGGGGCCCGCCTGTCATCCCTAACCCCGAGTCCAGACGGCCGGCGAGCTCACCGGTGACGATGCAGGCCACGGCGAGGTCGGGCGAGGGCATTGCTGGGCTCAGCTCATGTCGCCGTTCGGGTGGTGGTGGATTTGGTCGCCGGGGTGGCTTGGTTCGCCGGCGATGAGGTCATGCGACGGAGGAGCTTCGGGTGTTGGTGGTTCCGGTCGTTTCCGGTAGCTATAGAGAGGGGAAACAGGGGGAAATGGATCGGTGGAGTGCGGGGGTTCCAGATCAGGGCTTTAGAAGCAGCGGGGACGGCCTGTACCTCATGAACTCCGGTGAGCCGAAGCGGCGGAGCTCAAGCTCGATCTTGAGCTCGGGCGGCTCTGGAGAGGAACTGGGGGTGCAGGGGGATGATTTGGTGGTGCAGAGAGCGAGTGGTGAGGAGAGGAGAGCTCGGGGAGGCCCTTAAATAGGCGGGCGACGGTCCACCGAGGACCCGTGCGCCGGTGAGCCTGCTGTGGTTGCTACGGGTCACGGGGGCGCGCGTGGGCGTGTCTGGGGTGCTTGTGGGGTTGGTCTAGGGCGAGGGGAGAGAAGAAAGGGAAAGTAGGGGGGCCAGGGCGCCGCGCGTGTGAGCGCTCTCACTGGTGCGCTCGGGCGACTGACACGTGTGCGAGCTGAGGCGAGAGCAGGGAGAAGGGGGAGGGGGACAGAGGCGTGGCGTGACGCAGACGTCGAGGCGCATCGTCGGGCGCGCTGGGAAGGCCCGAGGTGGCCGGAGGTGGTTGGAAGGGGGCGGCTACAGTACGGGAGCGCACTGTAGCGTGCTCCAGAGCGCCCAAATGGCCGGCATGGCCATTTTCTATGCAAGGTGGGCGCGACCAAATATGTCTGGTAGCTCTATGGTGTAGTAAAGAAAGGGGGACTTTGGATGCCCTGGGTGGCCACTGGAGTGAGGAGGGAGGTTGAGGGAGAGAGAGAAACTGTTGTCCAGGGAGGTAAATGGGGGTGTTTCACCCCTCAATCATTGAGCAATGGCCAGGGGAAAGTTATTGGAGGTAGAAGAGGGTCAGGAGTAGCTGTAGTACAAAGTTGAGCCCACGGAGTTTAGTGGAAGAGGTCTAATATGGCATTTTGGTAAAGTGACAGGAGGTGTTTGTTGCTGGTTTGGGCAAGAAAATGAATTCCACTTGCCATGGTACTTAACAGGATGGAATGGCACATAGAAATAGGGTGCTCCACCAAATTTGAGTTCATTTGGGTAAAGTTGCCAATGCAACTTTTGTAAACCCTAGAAATCAACAGAAATGGGTTTTTCAAGATCTAGTCATCCAAAAATATTCTCCTTGATGCACCACTTGGTGTAGTTTCATCATTTGGTTATTTGATAATGTCCACAAAGTTTGGGATCAAATGGAGAAAGTTGGAAATCTAGAGTTGTTCAAACTTGGATCTGGACAGAAAGGGTTTTGGGGCACTTTTGTGAACCAAAATTATTTTGATTGATATGAAAATTTTCAAGATCATCACATTATGCATATGTGACTTTCTAGAATTTTCCTGGATTTATTTGAAAATATTTCTTGTAGAAATATTTCAAATACTTGAAATGGACATAAATGGTTTTGGAGAATTTTACCCAATATTTTGAACATGACCATGTGTTAAAACTCTTATATATGGAAAATATATGTCCACTGAGTTCCCCTGATTTTTGTCAAATATTTTTGAAACAATAAAATAATTTTTCCCTATTAAAAACCATTTCTGGCCTTAAGAAAAAGCTTTTAAATAAAATAGGAAAATAACTTCTAAAATTATATTTTTGTGGTTTATGGGAGTCCTATATCTAATAGGATTCAAATATACTTGTTGAAAGATTTTCCACACCCCAAAGCAAATACTTGCAGTGCAAACCTCAATTCGGGGGGTTTTGGAAAACTAATTTTAGAAAATACTTTTTGGCCAAATTATTTTTGTAAGAAAATACTATATTGCTCTATACACATGCCATGATCATTGGGAAGAAGCTTGGGGCAAGGAGATGAAGTATAGAAGGTGGAGTTGTGTTGACTTTAAAGAGCACTTGAAAAACACAGAGAGAAAACCAACTCCAAATAAAAAGCCAAAAAATGCAAAAGATTTTGTCAAACCACACTTTATCATGATTTATTAGCTTAAGTGTTGTGGCATGAAAATCAGGGTGTGACAGACCTACCCCCCTTACAAGAATCTCGTCCCCGAGATTCCCAAACTAGGCGTGGAAAGGAATATGGGATCCTGGATATGGGGTAGTCTTCACGTCCCCATACTACTTCTGCTTCCGAATGGTGCTCCATTGAACCTTGAAGTACTCTATGGTGTGGCTTCGTGTATGACGTCCTGCTTGATCCAGATTGCAATTGGGGTCTCTCGCGTAAGTCATATTGGGCTGGAGGTCGATGGCTCGGTGATCGATGTCCTTGTAGAGACCAGACTAGTTAGGAAGTTGGAAACATTTTCGGAGTGGTGTCGTGTGGAAAAACGTTGTGCACAATGGGTGACTCGGGTGGTAACTCTAGCTGGTAGCCGTCCATTCTTCGTCTTGCAGTGATCTTGGGGAGGGCCGATAAATCTTGGTGTGAGCTTCCCTTTGACATGGAAATGCTTGGCTCCTTTGAGAGAAGTGGCTTGCAGATATGCTTGGTCTTTGATGCAGAGGTTTACTTCTTGACGATGGTGGTTGGTGTAGTTCTTCCTCCTGGACATGGCGATCTTCAGATGTTCCTTGACCAGCTCAGTGATTCTTCTTCCGTCTTCGGGTAGACAAGTATGTTACCAAAATAAAGATGACAACCAACTTGTCCAAGTACTCATGAAGACCTTGTTCATGAGGTACATAAAGTAGGATGGGGGTATTGGTTGTGGTCACGGTTGAGTATGGTCCAAGGTGTTCTCGATCAAGAGTCAAGACCCACGGTCATGATCCGACCATGTTGTAGCTTGGTAGGGCTTAAGGGTTTCAAGGATTCTAGTGTGCGAGTGAACATTTTATTATCTTATCCTTAAGCACGGTTTCTGAGATGCCAATAGTCTATCTAGTCCTTCAAACAAATAACCTTATACCACTGAAAGCATCATCTCGTATAGGCCAAGTCCAATCATCACTCATGTGATCTATATATACTCGTGACTCCCGAGAGGAGGTCTAACAAAATCATATATGTCTACAATCCCCAAACTCATATGTATGGCTACCCCCAAAAATCCATGGGTAGAGCATACAAGCTTCCAAGCAGGAATAAAACACGACAATCCCAATGCTCATCCTATTCTTCCAAGGTCCATGTTAGTGCATCTCTATCCTAAGGAAACACGTCACATGCCACTCCAAAATCTTGTTTCCTTCCTATGAATCAACTTCAACAACCCGTTAACTTCCATTAATCACTACATAATCCCTTAATTCTACAAATTCTAGTGTCTATGGTGTTCCACACGATCTCCTAAAGTCCATATAATCCCCAAATACTTGAAAGGGCTGTCTCTACTATAGTAAGTCCACCAACTTCCATGGTCAAGTAAACTCCAAAGTCAAGCTTATATCAACTCCGACAATTAATCCAATCTCCTAGTTTATTGTCCTCCAAGAAACATGGTATCATGATCGAGATCATCATTCTAAATCCAATTTACTCCAAACCATGAAGACTTACTCACCACCTATACTCAACTAGGATCACCTATTTAAATACAAATCTCATGTCCAACAAGAATTCCTACATGTTCCCCCAAGTCATTTACGTGATATTAACTGTCTCCTATCAATATCCCATGGCTAAGTTAAATCCATATACTTCCAAGAATTCAGCTTGCGATCTTAATTGTCCAATTTATCCAGGGGTAATGAAAGCTATGCTACTCTATAATCATGATCCCACCAAGTTCATCTACCAACATGAAAGCCTCATAATCCACCAAATAGTCTCATATAATTCCTCAAAGTCATTGATATAAACTCATCAAGTCATTTGTCCTCTATTCCTATATCCTCAAACTGGTCTTTCTTATGGCATCGTCGGTTCTGGTGCTATATTAGGACGATAATGTGCTTGTTCACTATGTCTGCTAGTTCCATAATGATCCCAGTGCTGTGCAAGGTTTACAGAGGCTTAACTGGCCCTCTTGCGATTCTGTGGGTTAAGCACATGGTGAAGTCTCGAAGGGTCTAGGGATGGGGTTTCCAGTCATCAGGGGTAATACTACGGGATTGCACCTAGTCGAGGAGGCTGTAGCAAAAGTCTTCAGTGTCAGTAGCTTGCCGAGGTGGAATCCTTGGTGCATTTTGTCTTGCTGGTCTTCAGAGATGAGAGGGAGAAGTAGCATAGAAGGGGGATGCCTAAAGGGGGTTTTATGGTGCAAGTGTAAAAAAACAAGTGTCGTAAAGGCCACACACAATTCCATTAAGACATGATAGGTGATATAGTCGCGTACAAGCTGCCTAGGGTAAATTTGCAACTTATATCAAAACACAACCAAATAAAAACAAGAAACACAGAACGTGGTTCCATTCGAACCATCACACGGACTCGACTACGCATATGGGGGTACATGACTCATCCTACCCTAGGGGTTCTCGGACTTGATGGTCGTGCTTGCTCGGAGAGAAGGGCGTTTAGTCTTTAGTTTCTGGGTTCCCCTTGTGGTGCCAATGGGTATGCGACAGTCGGCCACCTATTAGGACACATCCTTTTGATGTGCCCAAGTTCACCACACCCGTGACAAGTGACGGAAGCAAAAAGGTTGTCATTCAGTCTTGGGTTATGTCGTCGGTGGCCCGACGACGATCTTCTACGAGGTGGATATGGAAATTCATTCCTATGCCTCCTGCGTGGGGTTTGGTTGCGGGTTTTCCAAAGTTCCTCGATTTGTTGCTCCTGATTGGCAATGTGGGCTTCTAAGGCAGTGATTTCCTGTCCTCGCTCGGCCACCTTCTTCTTCTCGAGGCAGTGGAGGTGCAAAAGTGAAGGGAGGTCTTGGCGAGCCTTAAGGAATGCTTCGGTAAGGTGACGTAGAAGGTGGTCTCCTGCGTTGATGAAGCAGATCTGGTACTTGAGAGTTGGATCCTCATCTTCTGGGGAAATCATCACTTGAGTTGGGGCTCCAAATCCGTTCTTGCCAGGTAGATAGCAGGTGGCATGTTCTTCTTTCATTTCTGGAAGGAGGTCTCGAAGACAGAGGAGCGCTTCATATGCCACTTGCTGAATGGCTAGGTCTCTTGTTGGCATGGGTGGTCCAACGAAGAACCACCCCTGGGGTGAGGTCTTGGCAGGCACAAAAACCTTGGCGTAGAACTCCTTCTCGAGCACATCATTTTCCAGTTCATGCAGCGTGTACATGGGTAGCAAGGGGTAGTGGCATTGTTGGAGGCAGTCTTTTAGGAGTGATGGGAATCATGTCATAAGGAGTCTCAAGGGGACGACGACCATCTACAAAAGTTGAATAGGGGAGGTCAATAAGGAGAAATATCCCTTAGGTTTGGGAAATCTCAGAAAAGAAGAGGAGTATAGAGGGTTATGCAAAACAGGTTTTGTCCTATCTAATGCCCATGCTAACTAAGGCTTCCTATAGTCAGGATGGCTCTGATACTAGCTCTGTGGGGACCCCGACTCATAAGTCGAGATCACCGAATGCACGTGTACAGTGATCCCAGAGATCAATGCTCATTGAACACACAGAAGCTGAATAACAAGAGTCTTACATCCATACATACCGCTTACACAAATTATGACCATTATGGTCAAGTCTTACATAGATAAAGCCACAAGGGCTGAACACCAAATAAACTTAAGCAGCGGAAATTCTTCGTCGGTAAGTAGAACCCATGCCATCTGCCTTAACCCTACAGGCATTCTGACTGGGAAACATCCTAGTTCGCATGTTCGTCTCCAAAGAACTCTTCTTCGAACTCCTGTCCTTCCATGCCTGGCCAATTAAATAACTAGTGGCAAGCCAATGAGTACTTTGAATGTACTCGCAAGCAACCCACGATTGAAACAGGGCACAGTGATGCAATGATATAGCACTAAGTAGGTATTTTGCAGAAAGCTAGTTTTGAGTGCAATGACATGATCTATCAACATGTAAGGTATGCCTCATGAGAGTATAGACATCCGTATGAACAAGTTACAGATATCATCATAAACAGAGTTGGACACCAATCCAACTTGATCATCATGTCAAGTCATCTGACTTAACCCATTTAGCTCCATCAACACAGACACACACACACAGTGGTTTGTAAAATTCTGGACGTAGTTTAAGCAGCACCGCCCAACTGTCCTTGACCGTGGACACGGCTATTCGAATAGTTTTACACTCTGCAGAGGTTGCACACTTTACCCACAAGATCCGGGGAACTTCCGTGTCATCCACGACCCGCGGTACCTCAAGTACCCGGGGTAAGCACCCGATCACTATCTTTCCCTAGACGACACTAACAAGGAGTCCACTCGTTGTTCCATATCCTCATGATGTACATCATACGAGACTCACTCGAGATCGTAACATCCGAGAGGGGCACAATGGTGTATCTGGTGCCCTGTGAAAACAGTCATGGCCGCCCTACCTGGCATGACCCCGTCCTGAGAGAGAGCACCAACTCTCCCCCGTCACTAGTAATGCGGGATCCAAGCTAGTATCGGCCTAGGTAATCAATAATGCCCTTTCCCATACAAGGGTAGAGTGGTTGCGCATGTAAGGTTGGGACAGTCGACAAATCTTAAATCTAATCCGTTTTCGAAAACAACACACACACTTTCCTCGGTACACCACTTCGTCATCAAGTGGTTACCCATCTCATTATCTCCCTCGGGCATAAGTGGCACCCGACGGGTTTTCAAAAAGTCTTTTGAAAATACTTTGTCTCCATCACCATGCATATTCCCGTCCCTTTTTGCGTAGCAACTACTTTAGCATCCTATCTACTCCCAGCGGCATAACCCTCATAAGAAGGTAGGGTCATGCACAATGCAAGTATCAACGAGGAAGTAACGGTGGCAAACCACCCCATGTGGTTACCACAGTATCATGTCTCCGATGCGAGCAATAAAAATGCTCTATGACATGCATAAAAAGGGTTTCATAGACATGGTCAAAGGGCTGCTTGCCTGGCTTAGCAAAGTCTTCTTGGGTCTTCAAGGTTTTCTGGTCCAACTCCTTCATCGACAACGCAATCTATCGTTGCAAAATAATAGCGAGAACAAATAAGGCAATAATAAAACAGAAAAACCAAAGTGCTCAGAAAAATGTCGACTCATTTTTGTTAAATACTAGGGTGAAAACTAAGAAGGGGAAAATTCCTAGTTTTGGATTTGGAGTCATGGAAACAGTGCTAGGAATTTTAAATGACAGGCATAAATGCTCAAATTTAAATTTAAATTTGAACAGTGAAGAAAAGTTGGTTTGATAAGAGTGAAAACTGCACCAATTAATAGGTGGGATTATTACAAGAATTTAGGAGTTGGAATTATTGCATTTGGATTAATATTTAATCCTATGGAATTTTTACAAGTTTGATAGACAGAAAAGAAAAAGGAGAAGGGGCACTGTGCCTGCTGGGCCAGAACAGCCGCAGCGCAGCAGGCCCAGCTAGAGAGGCGGCCCAGCGCACTGGTGCATGCACGCGTGCCAGGTTTAAACCTGACGGGCGGGGCCCAGGCATCAGCGAGCGAGAGAGGGGCGATGGAGAGGAAAGGCTGACAGGCGGGGCCCTCCTGTCATCCCTAACCCCGAGTCCAGACGGCCAGCAAGCTCACCAGGGACGATGCAGGGCACGGCGAGGTCGGGCGAGGGCATGGCTGGGCTCAGCGTCGTGTCGCCGTTCGGGTGGAGGTGGAGTTGGTCGCCGGGGTGGCCTGGTTCACCGGCGACGAGGTCACGTGGCGGAGGAGCTTTGGGTGGAGGTGGTTCCGGCCATTTCCAGCAGCTACAGAGAGGGGAAACAGGGGAAATGGATCAGTGGAGTGTGGGGGTTCCAGATCAGGGCTTTAGAAGCAGCGGGGATGGCATGTACCTCGCGAATTCCGGCGAGCCGAAGTGGCGGAGCTCGAGCTCGCTCTCGAGCTCGGGCGGCTCTGGAGAGAAACTGGGGGTGCAGGGGGATGATTTGGTGGTGCAGAGAGCGAGTGGTGAGGAGAGGAGAGCTCGGGGAGGCCCTTAAATAAGCGGGCGACGGTCCACCGAGGACCCGTGCGCCGGTGAGCCTGCTGCGGTTGCTACGGGGCACGGGGGTGCGCGTGGGCGTGTCTGGGGTGCTTGTCGGTTTGGTCTAGGGCGAGGGGAGAGAAGACAGGGAAAGCAGGGGGGCCAGGGCACCACGCGTGTGAACGCTCTCACTGGTACGCTCGGGCGGCCGGCACGCGTGCGAGCTAGGGCGAGAGGAGGGAGAAGGGGGAGGGGGACAGAGGCGTGGCGTGATGCAGACGTCGAGGCGCATCATCGGGCACGTTGGGGAGGCC
Source organism: Triticum aestivum (assembly GCF_018294505.1). Classification (NCBI taxonomy): domain Eukaryota; kingdom Viridiplantae; phylum Streptophyta; class Magnoliopsida; order Poales; family Poaceae; genus Triticum; species Triticum aestivum. The sequence goes on from NC_057800.1 coordinate 430,037,961, forward strand.
CGAGGTGGCCAGTGGTGGTTGGAAGGGGCGGCTACAGTGCGGGAGCACACTGTAGCGCGCTCCAGAGCGCCCAAATGGCCGGCATGGCCATTTTCTATGCAAGGTGGGTGCGGCCAAATATGTCTGGTAGCTCTAGGGTGTAGTAAAGAAGGGGGGCTTTGGAGTGAGGAGGGAGGTTGAGGGAGAGAGAGAAGCTGCTGTCTAGGGAGGTAAATGGGGGTGTTTCACCCCTCAATCATTGAGAAATGGCCAGGGGAAAGTTACTGGAGGTAGAATAGGGTCAGGAGTAGCTGTAGTACAAAGTTGAGCCCACGGAGTTTAGTGGAAGAGGTCTAATATGGCATTTTGGTAAAGTGACAGAAGGTGTTTGTTGCTGGTTTGGGCAAGAAAATGAATTCCACTTGCCATGATACTTAACAGGATGGAATGGCACATAGAAATAGGGTGCTCCACCAAATTTGAGTTCATTTGGGTAAAGTTGCCAATGCAACTTTTGTAAACCCTAGAAATCAACAGAAATGGGTTTTTCAAGATCTAGTATCCAAAAATATTCTCCTTGATGCACCACTTGTTTTAGTTTCATCATTTGGGTATTTGATAATGTCCACAAAGTTTGGGATCAAATGGAGAAAGTTGGCAATCTAGAGTTGTTCAGACTTGGATCTGGACAGAAAGGGTTTTCGGGCACTTTTGTCAACCAAAATTATTTTGATTGATATGAAAATTTTCAAGATCATGACATTATGCATATGTGACTTTCTAGAATTTTCCTGGACTTATTTGAAAATATTTCTTGTAGAAATATTTCAAATACTTGAAATGGACAGAAATGGTTTTGGAGAATTTTGCCAATATTTTGAACATGACCATGTGTTGAAACTCTTATATATGGAAAATATATGTCCACTGAGTTCCCCTGATTTTTGTCAAATATTTTTGAAACAATAAAATAATTTTTCCCTATTAAAGACCATTTCTGGCCATAAGAAAAATCTTTTAAATAAAATAGGAAAATAACTTTTAAACTTATATTTCTGTGGTTTATGGGAGTCCTATGTCTAATAGTATTCAAATATACCTATTGAAAGATTTTCCACACCCCAAATCAAATACTTGTAATGCAAACCTCAATTCAGGGGGTTTTGGAAAACTAATTTTAGAGAATACTTTTTGGCCAAATTATTTTTGTAAGAAAATACTATATTGCTCTATACACATGTCATGATCATTGGGCAGAAGCTTGGGGCAAGGATATGAAGTGTAGAAGGTGGAGTTGTGTTGACTTTAAAGAGCACTTGAAACACACAGAGAGAAAACCAACTCCAAATAAAAAGCCAAAAAAATGCAAAAGATTTTGTCAAACCACACTTTATCATGATTTATTAGCTTAATTGTTGTGGCATGAAAATCAGGGTGTGACAAAAGCATTGTAGACATAGAAAATTTGCAAAATACATACGGCTTTGAATGTGGCAGACTCGTTGACTAAATTTCTCTCACAAGCAAAACATGATCACTCTTTCGGTGTTAATCACATAGCAATGTGAACTAGATTATTGACTCAAGTAAACCCTTTGGGTATTAGTCACATGGAGATGTGAACTAATCACATAAATATGTGAACTAGATTATTGACTCTAGTGCAAGTGGGAGAGTGAAGGAAATATGCCCTAGAGGCAATAATAAAGTTATTATTTATTTCCTTATATCATGATAAATGTTTATTATTCATGCTAGAATTGTATTAACCGGAAACTTAGTACATGTGTGAATACATAGGCAAACAAAGTGTCACTAGTATGCCTCTACTGGACTAGCTCGTTGAATCAAATATGGTTAAGTTTCCTAGCCATAGACATGAGTTGTGATTTGATTAACGAGGTCACATCATTAGAGAATAATTTGATTGACTTGACCCATTCCGTTAGCTTAGCACTTGATCATTTTAGTTTACTGCTATTGCTTTCTTCATGACTTATACATGTTCCTATGACTATGAGATTATGCAACTCCCGATTACCGGAGGAACACTTTGTGTGCTACAAAACGTCACAACGTAACTGGGTGATTATAAAGGTGCTCTACAGGTGTCTCCAATGGTACTTGTTGAGTTGGCATAGATCGAGATTAGGATTTGTCACTCCGATTGTCGGAGAGGTATCTCTGGGCCCTCTCGGTAATACACATCACTATAAGCCTTGCAAGCAATGCAACTAATGAGTTAGTTGCGGGATGATGCGTTACAGAACAAGTAAAGAGACTTGCCAGTAATGAGATTGAGCTAGGTATTGAGATACCGACGATCGAATCTCGGGCAAGTAACATACCGATGACAAAGGGAACAATGTATGTTGTTATGCGGTTTGACCGATAAAGATCTTCGTAGAATATGTAGGAACCAATATGAGCATCCAGGTTCCACTATTGGTTATTGACCGGAGACGTGTCTCGGTCATGTCTACATAGTTCTCGAACCCGTAGGGTCCGCACGCTTAAAGTTCTGTGATGATCGGTATTATGAGTTTATGTGTTTTGATGTACCGAAGGTAGTTCGGAGTCCCGGATGAGATCGGAGACATGACGTAGAGTCTCGAAATGATCGAGAGTAAAGATCGATATATTGGACGACTATATTCGGACATCGGAAAGGTTCCGAGTGATTCGCATATTTTTTGGAGTACCGGAGAGTTACGGGAATTCGCTGGGGAGTATATGGGCCTTATTGGGCTTTAGGGGAAAGAGAGACGAGAGGCTGCACGCCCCCCAAGGCCTAGTCCGAATTGGACTAGGGGGAGGGGCGGCGCCCCCTCCTTCCTTCTCATCTCTTTTTCCTTTCCTTTCCTCCTACTCCCACTACATGGAAGGTGGGGAATCCTACTCCCAGTGGGAGTAGGACTCCCCAGGGCGCGCCATAGTAGAGGGACGGACCTCCCCCTCCTCCACTCCTTTATATACGGGGGAGGGGGCACCCCATGGAGACACACAAGTTGATCATTGATCTTTTAGCCATGTGCGGTGCCCCCCTCCACCATAGTCCACATCAGTCATATCATAGTGGTGCTTAGGCGAAGCCCTGCGTCGGTAGCATCATCATCACCGTCATCACACCGTCGTGTTGACGGAACTCTCCCTCGAAGCTTTGCTGGATCAGAGTTCATGGGACGTCACCGAGCTGAACGTGTGCTGAACTTGGAGGTGTCGTACGTTCGGTACTTGGATCGGTCGGATCGTGAAGACGTACGACTACATCAACCGTGTTCTCATAACGCTTCCGCTTACGGTCTACGAGGCTACGTGGATGACACTCTCCCCTCTCGTTGCTATGCATCACCATGATCTTGCATGTGCATAGGATCTTTTTTGAAATTGATGTGTTCCCCAACAGGGAGGACCGGTGCTTGGGTACTGCCCTTCCTTGGACAAGCATCCCACTTATGATTAACCCCCCTCGCAAGCATCCGAAACTACGAAAGAAGAATTAAGGTAAACCTAACCATAGCATGAAACATATGGATCCAAATCAGCCCCTTACGAAGCAACACATAAACTAGGGTTTAAACTTCTGGCACTCTAGCAACCCATCATCTACTTATTACAGCCCAATGCCTTCCCCTACGCCCAAACAATGGTGAAGTGTCATGTAGTTGACGTTCACATAACACCACTAGAGGAAAGACAACATACATCTCATCAAAATATCGAACGAATACCAAATTCACATGACTACTTATAACAAGACTTCTCCCATGTCCTCAGGAACAAACGTAAATACTCACAAATCATATTCATGTTCATAATTAGAGGGGTATTAATGTGCATAAAGGATCTGAACATACAATCTTCCACCGAATAAACCAACTGGCATCAATTACAAGGAGTAATCAACACTACTAGCAACCAACAGGTACCAATCTGAGGTTTTGAGACAAAGATCGGATACAAGAGATGAACTAGAGTTTGAGAGGAGATGGTGCTGGTGAAGATGTTGATGGAGATTGACCCCATCCCGATGAGAGGATCGATGGTGATGACGATGGTGACGATTTCCCCCTCCTGGAAGGATGTTTCCCCGGCAGAACAGCTCCACCAGAGCCCTAGATTGGTTCTGCCACGATTCCGCCTCGAGACGGCGGCGCTTCGTCCCGAAAGCTTCCTTCTGATTTTTTCCAGGGCAAAAGACACCTTATACCAGAAGATGGGCATCGGGGGGATTCCATGTGGCCCATGAGGCAGGGGGTGCGCCCATGTGGACAGTGGGTGGCCCCCCTCTGGTGCTTTCTTCACCCAATATTTTTAATATATTCCAAAACTGACTTTCGTGGAGTTTCAGGACTTTTGGAGTTGTGCAGAATAGGTCTATAATATTTGCTCCTTTTCCAGCCCAGAATTCCAGCCGCCAGCTTTCTCCCTCTTCATGTAAACCTTGTAAACTAAGAGACAAAAGACATAAGTATTGTGACAGAATGTGTAATAACAGCCCATAATGCAATAAATATCGATATAAAAGCATGATGCAAAATGGACGTATCAACTCCCCCAAGCTTAGACCTCGCTTGTCCTCAAGCGGAAGCCTATATCGAAAAATATGTCCACATGTTTTAGAGATAGAGGTGTCGATAAAATAAAATACGGACATGAGGGCATCATGATCATTCTTAGAATAGCAACATATATTGTCATACGATTTCTTATACTGATGTAACTATCTATTCACAATGTAAAGTATGAATCAGAAACTTCATTGAAAAACTAGCAAACTATAATCTCAGTCATTGAATCAATTGCAATTTATCATAACATCGGAAAGAGTCAATATAAGAGCTTTTCAGCAAGTCCACATACTCAACTATCATTTAGTCTTTCACAATTGCTAACACTCACGCAATACTTATGGGTATGAAGTTTTAATCGGACACAGAGAAAGATAGGGGCTTATAGTTTTGCCTCCCAACCTTTTACCTCAATGGTAACGTCAACAATAATGCTTTATGAAAACCCACATCCAATTGGATATATATATATATCAGGATCTTTCCAACACATAGTGCTTGCCAAAGGATAAAGTGTAAAAAGGAAAGGTGAAGATCACCAAGACTCTTGTATAAGGTATAAGACAAAAATAAAAGATAGGCCCTTCGCAGAGGGAAGCAGAGGTTGTCATGTGCTTTTATGGTTGGATGCACAAAATCTTAATGCAAAAGAACGTCAATTTATATTGCCACTTGTGATAGGGACCTTTATTATGCAGTCCGTCACTTTTATTTCTTTCATATCACAAGCTCGTATAAAGCTTATTTTCTCCATACTAATAGATCATACATAATTAGAGAGCAATTTTTATTGCTTGCGACAATGACAACTCACTTGAAGGATCTTACTCAATCCATAGGTAGATATGGTGGACTCTCAGGGCAAAACTGGGTTTAAGGATATTTTGAATGTAGCGACCACACCTCAACCAGTCTGATCTCTGTGCTCTGGTGTCATCCCTGGATCCGTAATGCTGACAACACACAGTACTTGAAGGATTTATAACAGAGTAGCAATCACACACTTATTACATCGAGTGTCTCAAAAGAGAACTTATTACAATAAATATGGCTTAAGGCCATCTAATAACGATAACAGCGGAAGGCTTGGATGATAAGTGAGTCCATCAACTCCAACGGCATCACTGAGTATAGAACCACGACCTAAAAGTCTCCTTACTCGTCGTCTGAAAAGTCTGCAACATCAACATTGCAGCCCGAAAACGGTTCAGCACATGGAATATGCTGGCAAAGTAACACATAGAGAATGATGGAAGAATAAGACTATACTGCATGCATATTTGGCTGGTGGAAAGCTCTATGGTTACAGTTTTGCGTAAAGCCAATTTTTCCCTACTGCAAAGGAATAAATTTTATTTAACTATCATGGTAGTTGCTAAACATTGAGAGTGTAGACACCCTCTCAATCCCAATTAAGCATCATCATTAACCCAACAAAATTAAATTAGAGTAACATGACGAGATTCACATGATAATCCAAGTACTAGATACTCAAGATGTCCATAACCGGGGACATGGCTAACCATGATTAGTTTATACACTCTGCAGAGGTTTGCGCACTTTTCCCCACAAGACTCGATCTCCTCCGTTGGGATTCTCGCACTACATGGTATTTGAGAAACGGATGACCGAGACATAGTCTTTCAGAAGCGCTTGCACCTTACGAACGGGTAGACCGTACCAATCTATATCCCCTACATCTGCTAGTCTACCACTGTAAGAGTTCGCACAACTTAGTCAACTATGCTAGAGCCCATAGTAGCTTGTGGTTTCACACGGAAGTTTCTAGTATGAATAATCTCATGATCCCTTTGAGCCTGGGTGGCGGTCCAAAGAAAAACAGGCAATCGCTGGAATACCCAAGTACCTCAATCCACCCAGATGTGTGTTCAACTTGCCACCTTAGATAAACCATTAATTTAAAATTTTCACATCTGTCATGGATACACTCACCCAATCCACGTCTACTAGCATAACATAGAGATAAGCAACGTAGAAGTAACTCCCAAAAGGTTTGGTAATAAAACAGGTAATAGGTGCTACCTCATCTACTTCCCAAAACCCACAATTTAATTAGGTCCTAAACATGCAATGTGTGAGGATTGATCTAATGCAATAAAAACTGGGTAATAGGAAGTATGATCAAAGTGTTACTTGCCTTGCTGATGATCCGTGAAACCTAGGGATTCAAAGTAGCAAGCGGCGCAATCCGGGTACTCTATCGCAAACAAACAAGCATACAATAAGTACTCAATTAATGCACAGGTAAAACTCAAATAAGAGATCTAACCAGAAAGCTCAACTTAAGAACTCCGGTTGGCAAAAAGAATCAAATCGAACGAAGCAACGAAAGACAAACGGCAAAAAAACAAACTCCGTTTACTAATCTGAATCTAGGTCAAATTTTACTGAGGCAAAAACTTGTTTTGAGTTCGTTAAACGGAAAGAGGGTTTCGAGACGAAACTCCAGGCACTTGAATCGCCTGATTCCGATAAACGAGCGAAAAGTTATACTAGAACGAAAATCGGATCAGAAATCGCAATCAGAAATAATCGCGGAAAATCCGAGAAAAAGAGAAACAACGAACAGAATAACGAACGAACGTTCGTTTTCTGGAACTTAATGATGAAAGCGTTCATTAAAAGAATGAACGAGCGAACGCTCGCTAAATAAATAAACCGGAAAAAACGATCTATTTAAAAAACGAAAATTAGGGTTTTCTGAAAAAACTGAATCGGTTTTTCTTAGAAAACTGGGCGGCGGTGGCTACCTCGGCTCGGACTCCGGCGAGGCGGGCGGCGGGGCTGTGTGGGCGGGGGCGGCGGCGGCGGCGGCGGCGGCGGCGGGGCTGCGTCGGTGGGGCGGCGCGGCTCGGCTCAGGGCTCCAGGGGGCCTCGGGTGGCTATTTAAAGGGGAAGGGGGGTGGCGGCCTGGCTTGGGGAGAGGGTCGGGCGGCGCGGGCGGCTCCGCCTCGGACTCTGAGTCCAGCGACAGCACGGTGCAGGAGGCGGCGGCTCCTGGCGGGGCGGCCTGGCTCGGCTGGGCCTTTGGCCCAGTCGGGTGCGGGTTTTTTTCTAAATAAATTTCGCTGGACTAAAAAAATTCTAGAAAAATAAATAAAAATCTAAAATGCCAAAACAAATTTTCACCGTCTAAATAAAATATTTAGAACAGGATGAACATTTTCTTGGCCCTAAATGCAATTTTTGAAAGCGTGCAATTTTTCCTAAATTCAAAAAACAACGAAAAACTCCGAAATAAAACTTCTTTGATTTTATTATTAAAACCTCAATATTCTTTATTTTGGAAAAGTCATTTTATTCCCTCTCTCATTTTTTTTGTAATAGAAATAATTGAAGATAAAATAAATCAAATCAAATGATCCTATTTTTTAAAAAAATTGAGAAAACTCAAATATGAAAATAACGAAATCCCCAACTCTCTCCGAGGGTCCTTGAGTTGCGTGAAATTTCTAGGATCAACCAAAATGCAATAAATATGATATGCAATGATGATCTAATGTATAACATTCCAAATTGAAAATATGGGATGTTACAAACCTACCCCCCTTAAGATGAATCTCGCCCTCGAGATTCGGGTTAGCTAGAAAATAGGTGAGGGTGGTCCTTCAGTTGATCTTCCTCTCGCTCCCAGGTGGCTTCATCCTCTATGTGAAACGTGGAATACATCGTGAACTCTTGACAATCCTTCGGGCAATTCCAACTTGTAAGGTACTTCTCCCATACGCTCCAAAACTTTGTATGGTCCTACGAAACGTGGCGCTAACTTTCCCTTAACTCCAAAGCGCTTAACTCCTCGAAGTGGAGATACTCGAAGATAGACTCGGTCTCCGACTTCGTAGAATGTCTCCTTGCATTTCGAATCTGCGTAGCTCTTCTGCCTGGACTGGGCTACCTTGAGCCTATCGCGAATCAATTTCACCTTCTGTTCAGATTCCTTAATCAGATCCGGTCCAAACAACTAGCGGTCTCCAACTTCATCCCACGACAATGGGGTCCTGCACCTCCTTCCGTACAAGGCTTCGAAAGGGGCCATCTTCAAACTGGATTGATAACTGTTGTTGTAAGAGAACTCTGCATATGGTAAATTGTCGTCCCAACTAGATCCATAATCTAGCGCACAAGCTCTCAGCATATCCTCCAAAATCTGATTGACTCTTTCGGTCTATCCATCTGTCTGCGAATGGAAAGCTGTACTGAACTCTATCCTGGTACCTAAAGTTTCGTGCAACTGATTCCAGAACTTTGAGGTAAACTGGGTTCCTCTATCTGATACAATGCTCCTTGGAACTCCATGCAGACATACGATCCTGGTCATGTATATCTTTGCCAGCTTAGCACTGGTGTAGGTAGTCTTCACTAGGATGAAATGAGATACCTTTGTTAAATGATCGACTACTACCCAAATCGAGTCATAGCCTGAACGAGTTCTAGGTAAACCGGTAATAAAATCCATGCCTAGCTTATCCCACTTCCATTCGGGTATTGGCAATGGTTGTAACAATCCTGCTGGCTTCTGATGCTCTTCCTTTACTCTTTGACATACATCACAAACTACTACATACTCGCAATATCCTTCTTCATTCCGGTCCACCAGAAAGTATCCTTCAAATCCAAATACATCTTGGTATTCCCTGGGTGAATCGAATATGGTGAATCATGGGCCTCTTGCAGTATCAACTTCCTGATCTCCGGGTCATTGGGCACATAAACACGGTCTTCAAACCATAAGGTATCGTGCTCATCCTCACGAAATCCTTTAGCTTTTCCTTTGCTCATTTTCTCCTTAATAGAAGCAATCTCCTTATCAGTCTTCTGGGCTTCTCTGATCTTATCCATCAAAGTAGACTGAATCTCTAATGCTGCTACATAGCCTCTCGGAACTATCTCCAAACAAAGCTCACGAAGATTTTCGGCTGACTCCCTTGGTAAATCTCCCGTCATTAGGGTATTGATGTGGCTTTTACGGATCAATGCATCGGCTACTACGTTAGCCTTTCCGGGGTGATAATGCAATCTCCTATCATAATCCTTGATGAGCTCCAACCATCTCCTTTGCCTGAGATTCAACTCCTTCTGCGTGAAAATATACTTCAAACTCTTGTGATTCGTGTACACTTCACAATGGTTTCCAATGAGAAAATGTCTCCAAGTTTTAATGCATGCACTACGGCTGCTAACTCCAAATCATGTGTGGCATAATTCAACTCATGAGGCTTAAGCTGTCGTGAGGCATATGAAACAACTCTTCCCTCCTGCATAAGCACTGCTCCAAGTCCTCGACGTGAAGCGTCGCAATACACCTCATAATCCTTGCTCTGATCCGGCAAAATCAACACAGGTGATGTAACCAAACGTTTCTTCAACTCCTGGAAACTGGACTCACATTCCTCGGTCCATTTGAACTTGGTATCCTTCTTCAACAACTCCGTCATAGGCTTCGCAATCTTTGAGAAATTTTCAATAAATCTCCGGTAGTATCCTGCGAGTCCCAGAAAACTCCGGATCTCTCCAACTGTTGTTGGGGCTTCCCAATTTGTTATAGTGTCAACCTTGGTGGGATCTACTACTATACCTTCTCCGGATATAACGTGTCCAAGGAATCCAACTTCCTTCAACCAAAATTCACATTTGCTAAACTTGGCATATAGCTAATGTTCTCTGAGCTTTCCAAGTACCAAACGCAAATGCTCCTTATGCTCCTCTTCATTCTTCGAGTAAACCAGGATATCATCAATGAACACTACGACGAACTTATCCAAAAACTCCATAAATACTTTGTTCATCATGTTCATAAAATAGGCAGGTGCGTTAGTCAGACCAAATGACATAACGGTATACTCATACAGCCCATACCTGGTGGTAAAATCCGTCTTAGGTATATCATGTTCTCGAATCTTCAACTGATGGTATCCTGATCACAGATCGATCTTGGAAAATACCTTAGCTCCTTGCAATCGATCAAATAGATCATTAATCATCGGTAGTAGGTACTTGTTCTTGATGGTTACTTCATTCAATCCTCATAATCAACAACCATCCTTAACGATCCATCCTTCTTCTCCACTAAAAGTACTGGCGATCCCCAAGGTGAAGAACTTGGGCGAATATAACCTTTATCCAGTAACGCCTTAATCTGCTTCTTAATTTCCTCCAAATCCTTTGCGGGCATCCTATATGGTCTCTTAGATATTGGCCCTGTGCCTGGGAAAAGCTCAATCAAGAACTCAATATCTCTATCCGGTGGCATGCCTGGCAACTCCTTTGGAAACACATCAGGGAAATCCTTCACTACTGGTACTTCCTCCTGCACAACTCCTGTTAAGCAATTTACTTGAGTCCTCTTCGGCACATGCCGGGATACATACTTGATCCTTCTTCCTTCTGGCGTTGTAAGCAAAATTGACTTACTGCCGCATTCAATGTTCCCTTCATACTTTGATAACCAATCCATGCCTACTATCACATCCAATCCTTGAGATTCCAATACTATTAGGTACGAGGGAAATACATAGTTACCAATCCTTAATGGTAATCGATCACACCATAGACTAGCCATATACTTTGCTCCAAGCGAGGTTACTAACATGGGTGACCTAAGGGCTTGGGTTAGCAGTTTATACTTATCCACAAATCCCCTTGAGATGTATGAATGCGATGCACCAGTATCAAAAAGAACGAGTGCAGTAAATGACTTAACCAAAAACTTACCTATTACTACATCGGGCTGGGCTTCAACCTCCTCCACATTAACGTGGCTCACCTGTCCCCTGTTGAAAGGGTCCGGCTTCTTCCCAGAGCTTCCATTGCCATTTCCATTCTGGGCTTCAGGACATTCATTAGCGTAATGTCCGGTCTTCTGGCACTTAAAGCAAGTGACTTGGCTCAGATCTCTCTTGGCTGGGGTTGATGGGTTGGTACGGTTCTGGCTGTTGCTTCCTCCATTCCCATTACCATTCTTGGGGCCATTATGATTGTGCGAGCTTCCTCCCCCATGGGTATGCTGAAAAGGTCCTCCCGGTCTAGGGGTAAAACGTGGCTTCTGATGAGCTCCAGAATTGTACTTCCCTTGTCCATACTTCCTCTTGTGGTTCTCAATTTTCTGCTGCTTCCCTTCAATCATAAGAGCACGATCTACCAACTCCTGGTAGTTGTTGAAGGTTGCTACCATCAACTGCATGCTCAACTCATCATTCAGTCCTTCCAGAAACTTCTCCTGCTTAGCTGCATCCGTAGCAACGTCATCTGGGGAATAATGTGCTACCTTACTAAAGTCCTCCACATACTGGCCAACTGTCCGCCCTCCTTGGCGCAAGTTGCAAAACTCACGCTTCTTCATGGCCATAGCTCCTGCTAAAACATGGGCAGTACGGAAAGCCTGCTGGAACTGGTCCCATGTGACAGTGTCGATAGGGAACGTGGCTGTGAAATTATCCCACCATGATGCTGCGGGTCCGTCAAGCTGATGTGCGGCAAACTTCACCTTTTCCGCATATGTGCATCCTGCCGTGGTCAACTCCCTTGCTGTCTTGCGGAGCCAATCATCTGCTACTATAGGCTCGATACTACTGGAAAACACTGGCGGGTTCAGCCTAAGAAAATGGGCTAAGTGGTCAACAGGTGGTGGTGGTGGTGGTGGGTTGTTGTTGTTCCCCTGATTCTGATTCTGGACTAGCAACTGCATCAACGTATTCTGCTGCTGGATCAACTGAGTGAGCTCCGGTGGGAAGGTAAATCCGGGGTCACGTCTCGGAGGCATCTGATGGGTTTAGAAAAGATGAGATTTAAGAATAGAGAGGGGTCTAAATAGAAACACTACCCTTATGCACATGAGGCAAAAGCAAACAATTCACTTCATTCAATCAAACAAGGGCACACAATCGGTCTAACTATCGCAAAAGTGCTCGGACTACTATATTTACATGGTGGACTACTACTACATGTTGGGTGGTCTACTAGAAATATTCTTCGGTTGTAGACTCCATAATATCTGCTCCAGCTTCATCAACATAGTCATCATCGCTATCATCTGGATCCGAGTCAGTGTCGTCGATGATGATGTAGTCTTCCGGGCGAATCTCCTTGGGTTCTTCGTCTTCTTCTACTGGTGTAGGGCCTCCCATGAATATTCCGATCTTCTTGATCAGGTCGTCATTCTTCTCCACTAGTACTTCGATTTCCTCTTCATAATCTTCACGTGTAGCCTTGAGTTCTTCCTCCAGTTCCTTGATTCTTGTTCTTGCCTTCTTCAGATCTATCATGTCTGCGCACATCTGGTTCTCCTGACATCGAATGTGCTGGTTAAACTCCTGGATAAAAGCTGCAATGGATCTATCCTTCTTGGTGTTGATCATCTTCCAGTGCTCATCTCGGCGCCCACAAATCTGGTAAATAGTATCCTTGAGATCATTGCGGTAAACTTCTCCAATACGTCCCATGGTGATGTGAGCTGCCATGCTCTTTCCTAGACTCCAGGTTGGTGCATCAAAGGAAAACTCTATGGGCTCGGTGACTGGCATGAACGTCCTTCCTGGGACTTGAACTTGAATCATCCAGCGCTCCTCTTCAGGTAAAGTGGCGTTGTAGGTTCCGGTGAAGCTTGGTACTCCGATGTTCAGATATCTAGTGACTTCCTTCAGGTGACGTCCAAAGGGTGTATCTTCATCCGGTTGCGTGAACTTGTTCCTTGCATCCGCCATCCTAAAAGAGTAGGAAAAGATGAGGAGTCATAATGAGAAGAGTGAGTAGTGATCTAGGGCTTTTAGCTTAGTGGTTGTGTCCTACAGTCAGTGTGTGCTCTGATACCATCTTGTAGAGACCAGACCTCAACCAGTCTGATCTCTGTGCTCGGATGTCATCCCTGGATCAGTAATGCTGACACCACACAGTACTTGAAGGATTTATAACAGAGTAGCAATCACACACTTATTACATCGAGTGTCTCAAAAGAGAACTTATTACAATAAATATGGCTTAAGGCCATCTAATAACGATAACAGCGGAAGGCTTGGAAGATAAGTGAGTCCATCAACTCCAACGGCATCACTGAGTATAAAACCACGGCCTAAAAGTCTCCTTACTCGTCGTCTGAAAAGTCTACAACATGAACGTTGCAGCCCGAAAACGGGTCAGCACATGGAATATGCTGGCAAAGTAACACATAGAGAATGATGGAAGAATAAGACTATACTACATGCATATTTGGCTGGTGGAAAGCTCTATGGTTACAGTTTTGCGTAAAGCCAATTTTCCATACTGCAAAGGAATACATTTTATTTAACTATCATGGTAGTTGTTAAACATTGAGAGTGTATACACCCTCTCAATCCCAATTAAGCATCATCATTAACCCAACAAAATTAAATTAGAGTAACATGACGAGATTCACATGATAATCCAAGTACTAGATACTCAAGATGTCCATAACCGGGGACACGGCTAACCATGATTAGTTTATACACTCTGCAGAGGTTTGCGCACTTTTCCCCACAAGACTCGATCTCCTCCATTGGGATTCTCGCACTACATGGTGTTTGAGAAACGGATGACCGAGACATAGTCTTTCATAAGCGCTTGCACCTTACGAACGGGTAGACCGTACCAACCTACATCCCCTACATCTGCTAGTCTACCACTGTAAGAGTTCGCACGACTTAGTCAACTATGCTAGAGCCCATAGTAGCTTGTGGCTGCACATGGAAGTTTCTAGTATGAATAATCTCATGATCCCTTTGAGCCTGGGTGGCGGTCCAAAGAAAAACAGGCAATCGCTGGAATACCGAGGTGCCTCAATCCACCCAGATGTGTGTTTAAGTTTCCCCCTTAGATAAACCATTAATTTAAAAATCTCACATCTGTCATGGATACACGCACCCAATCCACGTCTACTAGCATAGCATAGCGATAAGCAACGTAGAAGTAACTCCCAAAGGTTTGATAATAAAACAGGTAATAGGTACTACCTCATCTACTTCCCAAAACCCACAATTTAATTAGGTCCTAAACATGCAATGTGTGAGGATTGATCTAATGCAATAAAAACTGGGTAATAGGAAGTATGATCAAAGTGTTACTTGCCTTGCTGATGATTCATGAAACCTAGGGATTCGAAGTAGCAAGCGGCGCAATCCGGGTACTCTATCACAAACAAACAAGCATACAATAAGTACTCAACTAATGCACAGGTAAAACTCAAATAAGATATCTAACCAGAAAGTTCAACTTAAGAACTCCGGTTGGCAAAAAGAATCAAATCAAACGAAGCAACGAAAGACAAACGGCAAAAGAAACAAACTCCGTTTACTAATCTGAATCTAGGTCAAATTTTACTGAGGAAAAAACTTGTTTTGAGTTCGCTAAACGGAAAGAGGGTTTCGAGACGAAACTCCAGGCGCTTGAATCGCCTGATTCCGATAAACGAGCGAAAAGTTATACTAGAACGAAAATCAGATCAGAAATCGCGATCAGAAATAATCGCGGAAAATCCGAGAAAAAGAGAAACGACGAACAGAATAACGAACGAATGTTCATTTTCTGGAACTTAACGATGAATGCGTTCGTTAAATCGAACAAACGAGCAAACGCTCGCTAAATAAATAAACAGGAAAAAACCGATCTATTAAAAAAACGAAAACTAGGGTTTTCTAAAAAAACGAATCGGTTTTTCTCAGAAAACCGGGCGGCGGCGGCTACCTCGGCTCGGACTCCGGCGAGGCGGGCGGCGGGGCTGCGTGGGCGGGGCGACGGCGGCGCGGCGCGTGCGGCGTCGGCGGCGGGGCTGCATGGGCGGGGCGGCGCGGCTCGACTCGGGGCTCCAGGGGGGCCCGGGTGGCTATTTAAACGGGGAAGGGGGCGGCGGCCTGGCTTGGGAGGGGGTCGGGCAGCGCGGGCGGCTCCGGCTCGGACTCTAAGTCCGGCGGCAGCACGGCGCAGGAGGCGGCGGCTCCTGGCGGGCCGGCCTGGCTGGGCTGGGCCTTTGGCCCAGTCAGGCGCGGGTTTTTTTAAATAAATTTCGCCGGACTAAAAAAAATTCTAGGAAAATAAATAAAAATCTAAAATGCCAAAGCAAAATTTCACCGTCTAAATAAAATATTTAGAACAGGATGAACATTTTCTTGGCCCTAAATGCAATTTTTGAAAACGTCTTTTTCCTAAATTCAAAAAACAACGAAAAACTCTGAAATAAAACTTATTTGATTTTATTATTAAATCCTCAATATTTCTTTATTTTGGGGAAGTCATTTTATTCCCTCTCTCATATTTTTTTGTAATAGAAATAATTGAAGATAAAATAAATAAAATCAAATGATCCTATTTTTTCAAAATTTGAGAAAACTCAAATATGAAAATGACGAAATCCCCAACTCTCTCCGAGGGTCCTTGAGTTGCATGAAATTTCTAGGATCAACCAAAATGCAATAAGTATGATATGCAATGATGATCTAATGTATAACATTCTAAATTAAAATTTTGGGATGTTACATGGAAGCACAAGTAGTATCTCTACTTGGTGCAAGGAATTTGGCTAGCATGAGGGGGAAAGGCAATCTCAACATGTTGGATGATCCATGATAATATTTTATTTTGGATGTAAGAAAACATAACCCATTACGTTGTCTTCATTGTCCAACATCAACGTTTTAGCATATCATATTTTAATGAATGCTCACAATCATAAAAGATGTCCAAGATAGTATATTTATATGTGAAAACCTCTCTTTCTTTATTACTTCCTATTAATTGCAACGATGCCGAAAACTATGTTTGTCAACTCTCAACAACTTTTATTCATAATACTCTTTATATGTGAAGTCATTACTCTCCATAAGATTGATATGATCTTTTTTTCTTTTTTTTCTTTTATTCCCTCAAGATCATAGCAAGATAACCAAGCCCTCGACTCAAGACTAATCTTTATTATATATAGCTCACAGACTCTATTACATAGATAATGATCAACACAAAAACTCAAAGCTAGATCATACTAAACTTTATTCTACTAGATCAAGATATAACCAAAAGGATCGAACTAAGAAAAACGGTAAAGATAGAAGTGTGATGGTGATATGATACCAGGGCACCTCCCCCAAGCTTGGCAGTCGCCAAGGGGAGTGCCCACACCCATGTATTTATGTCTCTTTCTTCGGAGGTGGTGATGATGCAGTTGTTTATGATGTAGTATTGGCATCCATCTTCCAAGGCATGGGCTCACCATCATAGAAGGATGATCGAGTCTCCTGGATCCTCAAATCTGCAGCCAAACTCATCCTCTTGAATCTATATTTATACTCACGGTTTTGGTTTCGCAGGTCATAGATCTGGGCTTGGGGGTGCTCGATTTTCTCGTGAAGCTTGAAGATGGTCTCCCCAATGTTCTTGGCATATAGCTTGTGGTTGTTGGTGAACTCTGTGATCATCATGTGGTTGGCGTTGAGTCCATGTTCCACCATCCCCATCCCCTGTCACTTGAAAACTTATTGCTCCATTGCTTTGAGTCTTGTCTCCACGCTTCCGGTCCTCCTTGGTCCCTCAACATCGCAGATGTGCAGCACCCCCTCATGCATCTCAATGGTTTGAGGGTGTTGCAGCACCTCCGCGAGGTAGGGGTTGATGACCTTCTCGAAAAATTTGTCCTTGGGGGAGCTTGAAGACGTCATGGTGATCTAGATCTGTTAGAAAAACAACTCAAAACAAAAGCAGAGGATTTTGTCGTGGTACCGTGGTCAAAACCTTCGGGAGATTATATAATGAATTTTTACCGACCAAAAGAAATATCGTGCAAGAAAACGGAATCCGGAGGGCACACGAGGTGCCCAAGAGGCAGGGGGGCGCGCCATCCACCCTCGTGGATGCCTCTAGTCCTTTCCGTACTACTTCTTATTTTCTTAAGTATTCCAAAATGGAGAAAAATTGTTGTTAGAACTATTTTGGTGTCGGTTTACTTACCGTACCTCATACCTATTCCTTTGCGGAGTCTGAAACTTTCTGGAAAGTGTCCCTTATGTACTCCTCCGGGGTTACGGTGTCAATAAAATTGGTTTCAACATTTATGGGATTACCTGAGATATAATGCTTGATTCTTTGACCGTTCACCACCTTCGAATTTGTGCCTTGGAAGTTGTTGATTTTTATGGCACCGGAATGATAGACCTCCTTGATAACGCAAGGACCTTCCCATTTAGAAGGAGTTTTCCTGCAAAAAAATCTTAAATGAGAGTTGTATAACAAAACATAATCACCTACATTAAACTCATGCTTTTGTATCCTTTTGTCATGACATCTTTTAACTTTTTATTTAAACAGTTTGGCATTCTCATAGGCCTGGGTTCTCCACTCATCAAGTGAGCTAATGTCAAATAGTCTCTTCTCACCGGCAAGTTTGAAATCGTAATTGAGCTCTTTAATGTCCCAATATGCCTTATGTTCTAGCTCGAGAGGTAAGTGACATGCTTTTCCATAAACCATTTTATACGGAGACATACCCATAGGATTTTTATATGCAGTTCTATAGGCCCCTAATGCATCATCAAGTTTCTTGGACCAATTCTTTCTAGATCTATTAACAGTCTTTTGAAAAATTAATTTAATCTCTCTATTACTCAGGTCTACTTGACCACTAAACTATGGGTGGTATGGAGATGCAATTCTATGATTAACATCATACTTCACAAGCATTTTACGAAAAGCACCATGAATAAAATGTGAACCACCATCAGTCATTAAGTATCTAGGGACTCCAAACCTCGGAAAAACAACTTGTTTAAGCATATTAATAGAGGTGTTATGATCAGCACTACTAGTTGGAATAGCTTCTACCCACTTAGTAACGTAATCAACAACAACTAAATATGTGTATACCCATTAGAGGAAGGAAATGGTCCCATATAATCAAAGCCCCAAACATCAAATGGTTCAATAACAAGTGAATAGTTCATAGGCATTTCTTGACGTCTACTAATATTACCAATTCTTTGACATTCATCACAAGACAAGACAAACTTACTGGCATCTTTGAAAAGAGTAGACCAATAAAAACTGGATTGCAATACCTTATGTGCAGTTCTATCTCCAGCGTGGTGTCCTCCATAAGCCTCGGAGTGACACTTGCGTAGGATCTGTTCCTGTTCATGCTCAGGTACACAACGTCTAATAACACCATGTACTCCTTTATAAAGGTGTGGGTCATCCCAGAAGTAATGTCTCAAATCATAGAAAAACTTTTTCTTTTGCTGGTATGTGAAACTAGGTGGTATAAATTTAGCAACAATGTAATTAGCATAATCAGCATACCATGGAGCAGTACAAGAAGCATTTATGATAGCTAATTGTTCATCAGGAAAACTATCATCAACAGGGAGTGGGTCATCAAGAACATTTTCTAACCTAGACAAGTTGTCTGCAACGGGGTTCTCAGCTCCCTTCCTATCAATAATATGCAGATCAAATTCTTGTAGCAAGAGAACCCATCTAATAAGTCTAGGCTTTCTTTTCCATAAGGTATTTAATAGCAGCATGATTAGTGTGAACAATTACTTTAGAATCAACAATATAAGGTCTGAACTTATCACAAGCAAATACAACTAAAATTCTTTTTCAGTAGTAGCATAATTTCTCTGGGCACTGTCTAGAGTTTTACTAGCATATTGGATAACGTTTAATTTCTTATCAACTCTTTGTCCTAGAACAGCACCTACAGCATAATCACTAGCATCACACATAATTTCAAAGGGTGAATTCCAATCATGTGGCTGAATAATAGGTGCATAAATCAAGGCTTTCTTAAGTATTTCAAATGCTTCTACACAATCATCATCGAAGATAAAAGGAACATCTTTTTGTAAGAGATTAGTCAGAGGCCTAGAAATCTTTTAGAAGTCTTTAATGAACCTCCTATAAAAATCGGCATGACCAAGGAAACTTCTTATACCTTTAATGTCCTTAGGACATGGTATCTTTTCAATAGCATCAACTTTAGCTTTATCAACTTCAATACCTCTTTCAGAAATTTTATGCCTCAAGACAATTGATGGGGTTATGTACCTAGGGTAGGGTCATGGACCTGATCTAAGTACCTTACCCAAGGACACCCTTAGAAGAAGTCGCCTTCCAGTCGACCAAGGAGGGACACACTCGACTGACTTGAAGGACTCGACAACGAAGACTCACTCGACCACCAGAAGGTCAAGAGGCACACTGCACTGCAACGGCCAGTAATCAAGTAGACTTTATGATAGTAAAGGCACCTTATGTGGGGCGTTACCAGTAACGCCCCAGACTTAACTCACCTTAAACCCTCTCCTACGTGGGCTGGCTGGGGTCCTGGCGCACTCTATATAAGCCACCCCCCTCCACAGGCAGAAGGGTTCGGCACCTTGTAACTCATATACTCATAATCCACTCGACCGCCTCCGGGCTCCGAGACGTAGGGCTGTTACTTCCTCCGAGAAGGGCCTGAACTCGTACATCCCTTGTGCTTACAACCTCTCCATAGCTAGGACCTTGCCTCTCAATACCTACCCCCCACTTTACTGTCAGGCTTAGAACCACGACAGTTGGCGCCCACCGTGGGGCAGGTGTTTTAGCGATTTTGTGGAGAAGTTGCAATTCTTCCGAGTACTTTCATCATGGTGTCTGCTGGAGTTTTGGTCGGGGGTCAAGAGATCCGTCTCGGCACTCTCACCTTCATCGCCGACGACTCCGCATGGCTCCAGGAGGCTCCACTCGACGTGGATGCGCTCCCCGTCCGCGGTGCGACGCATTTTCGCGCATGTGTCCGTGGCGTTCTGCTGCGGCAACCGTCAACCCAGTATCGGTCGGCTCCTTTATCGTCCACCCTCCCGGTCTCCCGCCAGCGCAAGCGCTCAGGCCGGTCGAGGCTTCAGCGATGGGTGAGGCACGCGGTGGCTCGCCAATCGGCCACCACCCAAGTTGCGGCAATCGAGCCCGACGAACCTCTCTACGGCTTGTTCGATCAGTCGACTGGCTCTGTAGAGACTGCATCCGAGTGCGGTAGCAGTGATCCAGCGGCGGAAATCTTGATGGTCGACGGGCCCCACAGTCCCCCTGGCTTCGCCCGTGGTGGTGGAGCAGGTGACGGCGGCGACCCTACACGAGGCTACGAAGAGTACCAGCCCGAGCCACTCGACTCTCTGCAAAGAGAGGAACTTCGCCGCAGGAACGAGGATCCCCTGCGTATTCCCATCGCAGGAGAAACCCCCGAGGCTCGTGCCTTGGAGGAGGCGCGTCTGGCCAATTTGGCCGAGCGCACTCGACTGGAGAACCTTCAGCGAGCACTCGACGAGCGCGCGCGGCAACGAGTTCCCGACACCAGTCGATGTCAACTCTTCCCGCCGACTCAGGTATATCGAACCCCAATTCAGAATTTAGCAGCTGCGACCCGTATAGCAGAGTCCATCCAGCCTTCGCAGTCGGAAGCTGGCAGAGGTTTGCTGCAGATCAGGGATCTACTCCGGGCAGCAGGAGATCAGAATTCAGCCGTGTCTCAGTCGCGCAACAGAATTCACAGTCGATCCGTCACTGTGAATACGGTTTAGTCGGCGCACAGCCCCAGATCACCTCCGCGGCGCGAAGGGCGCGGGAATCGGCGAGATCAATATGACGACAGACTCGACCGAGATGACAGGCGGCGAGTGCCCTATTCCCCTCCGAGGGGTGGGTCTTACGCTCCTCGGCAGCCAGATGATAGGCGTCAGTACAGTACAGGGCGTAGGGTTCCAGTCGACCCCAGAGAACCAGGCTTCGACGCACGATCCATTATCATGCAAGGGTTGGTCGATCGGAACAGAGCCCATCGAGGTGCACTCGACAGAGATGTACCCACAAGCAGTCGAGTGCATGTTTCTGGCCCTGAATGTTTCAGCAGGACTATCAGAGCCGCAGTTATCCCTCCCAATTTCAGGTTGGCAACAGGAGTCAGCAAGTTCACTGGTGAGTCAAAGCCTGAAACTTGGCTTGAAGACTACCGAGTGGCAGTTCAGATTGGTGGTGGGAACGACGAAGTGGCCATGAAGCACTTGCCCCTCATGCTGGAAGGTTCTGCCAGGGCATGGTTGACTCAATTACCTCCTAGCAGCATTTACACTTGGGAAGATCTGTCCCGAGTGTTCATCAGAACGTTTGAAGGAACTTGCAAGCGACCAGCTGGATTGACAGAGTTGCAAGTCTGCGTGCAGAAAACTAATGAGACTCTCAGAGAGTATATTCAGAGGTGGATCACTTTGCACCACACTGTGGAGAATGTGTCTGATCATCAGGCAGTCTGCGCCTTCAAAGATGGTGTCAAGAACAGAGAACTGAGTTTGAAGTTTGGTCGAACCGGTGACATGACCTTGAGTCGGATGATGGAGATTGCTACCAAGTACGCCAACGGCGAAGAAGAAGACCGACTCCGAAGCGGCAAGCACAAGCCGAGTCAGTCGGAAAAAGGAAACACCAGTCGGAAACAGAAGCGGAAGGCCGAACCGGCAGCTCCTGGAGAGGCTCTGGCCGTGACTCAAGGAAAGTTTAAGGGTAAACCAAAAGGATCCTGGAACCCCAAGAAGGTAAAGGATAAAGAAGGGAACGACGTGATGGATATGCCATGTCACATTCACACGAAGAAAGACGAAGAGGGGAATATCATTTACCCGAAGCACACCACTCGCCAATGTCGACTCCTGATCCAGCAGTTTCAGGGAAAACAGTCTAAGGACAAGGAGAAGGAGTCGGACAAGGCCGAAGACAAGGAGGACAGTGAGGAAGGATATCCGCATATCAACTCCACTCTGATGATCTTTGCAGATGTGGAAAGCAGAAGTCGATTGAAAGTGATTAACCGAGAGGTGAACATGGTTGCCCCCGCAAAGGCAAATTATCTGAAGTGGTCTCAAACACCCATCACATTCGACCAATCTGATCACCCGACTCATATTGCCACCCCTGGGAGGCAAGCTTTGGTGGTCGATCCAGTTGTCGAAGGCACTCGACTGACAAAGGTGCTGATGGATGGTGGAAGTGGGCTGAACTTATTGTATGCAGACACATTGAAAGGTATGGGCATTCCGATGTCCCGACTGAGCACTAGTAACATGAGCTTTCATGGAGTTATACCAGGGAAGAAGGCCGAGTCACTCGGCCAGATAGCTTTGGACGTGGTGTTTGGCGATTCAAAGCATTTTCGCAAAGAAAAGTTGACGTTTGAGGTCGTGGATTTTCAGAGTGCATATCATGCCATTTTGGGGAGACCAGCTTACGCGCGGTTCATGGCTCGACCATGCTACGTATACCTCAAATTGAAGATGCCCGGTCCCAAAGGAGTGATCACTATCACCGGTGATAGGAAAAAGGCAGAAGAGTGCTTTCAGAAGGGCTCCAAGATTGCCGATTCCCAGGTGACAGCAGTCGAGTTCGAAGAATACAAGCAAAACGCAGATCCGAGTGACTTGCTGCGATCCAAGAAGCCCGCCACAGAGTCTGCATTCCAGTCGTCCGGTGAGACGAAGCCTGTTCACATTCACCCGACCGACCCCGAAGCAGCTCCGACCCGCATCTCCACGACACTCGACCCAAAATAGGAAGAAGCGCTCATCCAGTTCCTCCGTGAGAACTGGGACATTTTTGCATGGAAGCCCGCTGACATGCCAGGTGTTCCCAGGGGACTGGCTGAGCATCGCCTAAGAGTCGACTCATCTACAAAACCAGTCAAAGAGCATCTTCGGCGGTCCGTCGTCCAGAAGAGAAAAGCCATTGGCGAAGAAGTGGCTCGACTGTTGGCGGCAGGATTTATCCGAGAGATATACCACTCCGAGTGGCTCGCTAATGTTGTCATGGTTCCTAAGAAGGACAAGTCGCTCCGAATGTGCATTGATTTCAAGCACATCAACCGGGCCTGCCCGAAAGATCATTTTCCTCTCCCTCGCATAGATCAAATTGTTGACTCGACCGCGGGATGTGAGAGGTTATCTTTTTTAGATGCCTACTCCGGGTACCACCAGATCCGTCTGTACGGGCCCGACGAGGTAAAAACAGCTTTCATCACTCCATTCGGGTGCTTCTGCTATATCACCATGCCGTTCGGCCTCAAGAATGCCGGAGCCACATTTATGCGAATGATTCAGAAGTGTCTACTCACTCAAATCAGTCGGAATGTGGAAGCTTATATGGATGATATCGTTGTCAAGTCGCGGAAAGGTTCCGACCTGCTCGCTGACCTCGCCGAAACATTTGCCAACCTCAGAAGGTATGATATCAAGCTCAATCCATCAAAGTGCACATTTGGAGTTCCTGGTGGCAAGTTACTCGGTTTTCTCGTTTCCGAACGGGGAATCGACGCTAACCCAGAGAAGATTGGCACTATTCTCCGAATGAAACGCCCTGTGCGAGTGCATGATGTCCAGAAGCTTACTGGATGCTTGGCCGCATTAAGTCGATTCATCTCACGACTCGGTGAAAAGGCATTACCTCTTTACCGACTGATGAAGAAGACAGACAAGTTCGAGTGGACTCCAGAAGCTGATGCAGCGTTTGCCGAGCTAAAAGCTCTGCTCTCCACCCAGCCGGTGCTTGCTGCTCCAATCAGCAAAGAGCCTCTGTTGCTCTATATCGCAGCCACAGGACAAGTCGTTAGTACTATGCTAACGGTCGAGCGGGAAGAAGAAGGAAAAGCTCTCAAAGTTCAGCGCCCAGTGTATTATTTGTCTGAAGTCTTGACTCCATCCAAGCAGAGATATCCTCATTATCAGAAGCTTGTGTATGGAATATACATGACCACAAAGAAGGTTGCTCATTATTTCTCTGATCATTCCATCACAGTCGTCAGCGACGCTCCACTATCAGAGATTTTGCACAACAGAGATGCAACTGGTCGAGTGGCCAAATGGGCGATTGAACTTCTTCCCCTTGATATCAAGTTTGAGGCAAAGAAAGCCATTAAGTCCCAGGCAATAGCAGATTTCCTTGCCGAGTGGATTGAACAGCAGCAGCCGACTGAAGTTCACTCGGAGCATTGGACCATGTTTTTTGATGGCTCTAAGATGTTGAATGGTTCCGGTGCTGGGGTTGTCCTGGTTTCCCCCAGAGGAGATAAGCTCAGATATGTGCTCCAGATTCACTTTGATTCCTCCAACAATGAGGCAGAATATGAAGCCCTCTTATATGGGTTGCGCATGGCCATTTCACTCGGCGTCCGTCGCCTGATGGTCTATGGCAACTCGGATTTAGTGGTCAATCAGGTGATGAAAGAGTGGGACGTGAGAAGCCCAGCCATGACTGGATACTGCAGTGCAGTGAGGAAGCTGGAAAAGAAGTTCGAGGGGTTGGAGCTCCATCATATACCCCGACTAAAAAATCAAGCAGCTGATGATCTAGCAAAGATAGGTTCCAAGAGAGAAGCCATCCCGAGTGGTGTGTTCTTGGAGCATATACACACTCCGTCAGTCAAAGAAGATCCTTTCATCGAAGAAACTCCACAGCCCAAGAGTGCCACAGATCCAACTGAAGTTGAAGTCCCAGCGGTGGTCGACTTGATCATGGAGGTTTTGGTGGTCATTCCCGACTGGACGATTCCGTATGTCGCATATATCCTGAGGAAAGAGCTCCCGGAGGATGAGGAAGAGGCTCGACAGATCGTCCGTCGATCTAAGGCCTTTACCGTAATCAAAGGACAATTATACAGAGAAAGCGCGACTGGAGTTGGTCAGAAGTGCATAACACCAGAAGAAGGTCGACTCATCCTCAATGATATTCACTCGGGGACCTGTGGTCATCATGCGTCCTCTCGGACCATCGTGGCCAAAGCATACCGAGCCGGATTTTACTGGCCAAAGGCGAATGAGATGGCAAAAGAGATAGTGGATAAGTGCGAGGGATGTCAATTCTACTCGAATATGTCACACAAGCCTGCGTCGGCTCTGAAGACCATTCCACTCGTCTGGCCTTTCGCAGTATGGGGATTGGACATGGTCGGTCCTTTGAGAACAGGACGAAGTGGCTTCACGCATGTACTGGTGGCAGTCGACAAGTTCACCAAGTGGATCGAGGCTAAACCAATCAAGAGCCTTGACACCGGTACTGCTGTAAGCTTCATCAGGGAACTAATATTCAGATATGGAGTCCCACACAGCATCATTACGGATAATGGGTCGAACTTTGACTCAGAGGAATTCAGAGCTTTCTGCAACTCCCAGGGCACACGGGTCAACTACGCTTCAGTCGCCCATCCGCAGTCGAATGGACAAGCAGAGCAAGCTAATGGACTGATTCTTAAGGGATTGAAGCCTCGACTGATGCGTGATCTCAAACACACGGCTGGAGCTTGGGTCGACGAACTTCCCTCAGTACTCTGGGGACTGCGGACCACACCTAATCGGTCGACCGGAAGAACTCCATTCTTCTTGGTCTACGGAGCTGAAGCAGTCTTGCCGAGTGATCTTCTCCACAATGCTCCTCGAGTTGAAATCTACAACGAAGCAGAGGCTGAACAAGCGCGGCAAGACGCAGTCGACCTTTTAGAGGAAGAAAGGGAGATGGCTCTGATCCGGTCGACCATTTACCAACAAGATTTGCGTCGTTTCCACGCCAGAAATGTGAGAGGTCGAGCCTTCCA
This sequence comes from Triticum aestivum, assembly GCF_018294505.1. Lineage (NCBI taxonomy): Eukaryota > Viridiplantae > Streptophyta > Magnoliopsida > Poales > Poaceae > Triticum > Triticum aestivum. The sequence goes on from NC_057800.1 coordinate 430,064,133, forward strand.
GGAAGGAGATTTGGTTCTCCGAGTGGATCAGCACAAACCACACAAGCTTGCTCCTTCTTGGGAAGGTCCCTTCATCGTCACCAAGGTTCTCCACAACGGGGCGTACCGTCTTTACAACGTCGAGCATAATATCGACGAGCCCCGAGCTTGGAACGTTGAGCTACTCCGCCCATTTTACACTTAAGTTTTATCACTCGGATGAGTTGCAATAAAGTACTTCTGTAGTTCATGGACCTCAAAATAATAGTGTCATAGTCCCTCCATAATTTCTGTCGCTTTTTATTTTTGTCCAATAAAATTCCCCCTCAGTGGGTGACTTAGCTGCGAATCCGTTTCGCCTAAGTTTGTAAAAATCCTACCGAGTGGCGAGCCAGACTCCCACTCGGAGGCTTAGCTGCAGCCCTGTGCTCGCCTAAGTTATAAAAATCCTACCGAGTGGTAAGCCAGCCTTCCACTCGGGGGCTTAGCTGCAGCCCTGTGCTCGCCTAAGTTATAAAAATCCTACCGAGTGGTAAGCCAGCCTTCCACTCGGGGGCTTAGCTGCAGCCCTGTGCTCGCCTAAGTTA